>NC_139592.1:13993619-14153619 GCF_946808225.1 Silurus aristotelis | reverse complement strand
GTGTTTATTTGAAGAACAATTATAGCACCAGTAGTCGTATATAGTGTTGTACTATTACTCAGATTCTTACTGACTCCATCAGAGAGTGGCAGCCTTGTTTTCGGATGTCTTGTTCCATGAAGCTCGATATATTTCTGGAATGTGCAGAAGAAAGTCATCCTCCTCACCCCACCTCTTACACTGGTAATTCTGAGTCTTAACTCTCTACTATCTCTTTCCTGTGTATAATAAACTGCATATAAAATACAGAATTGTATTTGAACTGTATTGGGATAATAAGCATGCACTGAAAAGCAGCTTAGCCTCCATTTTAAATAAAAAGAAAACCAAAATAACAAGCTGCATTTCTCTGTTCATACAGGATAATTAAATAGATCTAATGATGAGTGAGCAGACTAGTAGTCCTGGATTTCATAAAAAGGAGGATTCACAAAATGTGTTTGTCTTCAATTTCAGGTATTTTAGTGTACTAAATAAAAACACAATGGTGGTGAAAGTGGAAGAGGATGAGAAATTGAGTTGTACATACAAATCTGGCTACTTATATGAGATTATATCTCCACTAAAAGCTATAAATGGTTCGGACTGCCCTGCACACAGATTCTTCAATTAATCTTGTAGTGATGTTTGCATCATTGTTACTTCAAAAATGACTTGTTGATAGAATAGAATAAATGATTTAGTGGCATTATATCATAAACTACTAACAAAAATAGGTTAACCAGTGACACACAATTATATGGCATAAAGTTGTGGAATATAACTAATGTATTATTTTCAATTCGATGTTTTGGTTATGTTTTCAGACAGAAAATAACTGATTACTCAAACTAATACATCAAATCAGCTCCGCAGAACAGTAATTATAATCCAAAAAATAAATAAATAAATTTAAAAAATCTTGCTGCATAAGGAGTGCTGGGGTAATTATCACCTGGTTTGTGTAATATGGAAAAAAAAAGAGGAAGAACTCTTTCCCAAACTTTTGCTAGAAAGTTGGAAGCACACAATTGTATAGAATGTCTACGCATGCTGTAGAAGAAAAATTTCCCTTCGTTGAAAATAAGAGGCCCAAATCTGTTTCAGCATGACTATGCCCCTGTGCACAACTCAAGTTCATAAAGACAGAAGAACTCAAGCTCCCTGCACAGAGCCCTGTCCTGAACTCCAATGAACACCTTTTGTTTGAAACCTTTTGAATCTGAAATTCTAACTCCACCCCTTAATCTTGTATATTGATATCAGCGCCTAACCTCACTAATGCTCTTGTGGATGAATGGGCAAATCCCCAAAGCCAATTCTCTAAATCTATTGGAGAGACGTTTCAGTAGGGAGAATGAGCTAGTGAGCTAGCTAAAGCAAGAATGAGATGCTCAGAATATGGATGTGATGCTCAGTTGTCCATAAACCTTTGGTCATATAGAGCATGCCATACTATATTATAGCATTAAAGAGTCATCCCATTATGGAATATGGATAATAAAAAAAAAATACAGGCATGTTACTTACATATTATATTATATTATATTATATTATATTATATTATATTATATTATAGGTTTAAAAATGGCGCCATTAATATGGGTTAATTCGAGGGACAACGCATGTAGGACGTTTTGGAGATTAAGGGAGGCGAGATTGAGATGGTTTGGACATGTGCAGAGGAGGGACATGGGATATATCAGTGGGAGAATGCTGAGGATGGAGCCACCAGGAAGGAGAAAAAGAGGAAGATCAAGGAGGAAGTTTATGGATGTGGTGAGAGAAGACATGCAGGTAGTTGGGTTGAAAGAGGCAGATGTAGAGGACAGGGGGGTATGGAGACAGATGATCAGCTGTGGCGACCCCTGGGAGAAGCCAAAAGAAAAAGAAGAAGAAGAAGAAGAAAAAGATATTATATTATATTATATTATATTATATTATATTATATTATATATTATATTATTACAGAAAAACAGATTTTCTTTCTATTATGGTGTTAATCTCTCAGAATTTCCACAGAGAACAGAGTTCACACAGTCACACATAATACACGTGATTTTACAATATAATGTGGTTTACAACCTGGGAAAATGTAGGCAGCATTGAAATCATTTAAAGTGAAATGTTGGACTTGCTCCCACCACCATTCCAGCAAGTCTGCATATCGGCAGTGCGTGGCCACTAGCAATTTTCAAACTGCATCCATAATTAAGGAGACTTCCTTCATGCCAATGGACTGTAGTCTGCATGAGAGTCAAAAGGTTCATGACTGACTTTTAATCCCAAATCTTCCACATAAGAGATCAAAAGATCTGTCTGGCTCATCACCTGCTGTTGGGTTTTCCACACAGCAGCCATCATCCAGATAAGCTAATACACACAGACCCTGGTGTTGAAGAGGGTTTAAGGGGCTCACACAAACTTCGATAACAGTCTGGGTGCTAAAGCTAATCCAAAGTGAAGAGTTGAAAATGTGTATGTTATTGTTAATGTGGAAGACAAAGACTCACCGGTACAACTGACACTTAAAATTTTATCATATACAGTACAGACCAAAAGTTTGGACACACCTTCTCATTCAAAGAGTTTTCTTTATTTTCATGACTATCAAAATTGTAGATCCACACTGAAGGCATCAAAACTATGAATTAACACATGTGGAATTATATATGGAATTATATACATAACAAAAAAGTGTGAAACAGCTGAAAAATGTCATATTGTAGGTTTTTCAAAGTAGCCACCTTTTGCTTTGATTACTGCTTTGCACACTCTTGGCATTCTTTTGATGAGCTTCAAGAGGTAGTCACCTGAAATGGTCTTCCAACAGTCTTGAAGGAGTTCCCCGAGAGATGCTTGGCACTTGTTGGCCCTTTTGCCTTCACTCTGCGGTCCAGCTCACCCCTAAACCATCTCGATTGGGTTCAGGTCCGGTGACTGTGGAGGCCAGGTCATCTGGCGCAGCACCCCATCACTCTCCTTCTTGGTCAAATAGCCCTTGATGCCTTCAGTGTGACTCTACAATGTGAACTCTTTGAATGAGAAGGTGTGTCCAAACTTTTGGTCTGTACTGTATTTTTCATGCCTATAGTCACAAACCAGTTGTTTTGACCATTTCCATTAATTTGCATAACATCTAGACAAGGTTGGTCCAGTATGAGAGCAATTTAATATCAGAAAACATTTAGCGCATTTCTATTAGCAGCTCCTAAAAGTCAGTAGACATTGAACTACTTCAGGATGTACCCCTTTGTCCTCTACTGCAGTGGTCCCCAACCCCCGGGTCGCAGACCGGCACCAGTCCTTAAGGTAATTTGGTACTAGGCTGCACAGAAAGAATACATAACTTCAATTATTTCCGTTTTATTTATTATCTGATTCTAAACAATGTTTTATTTAGAAAAATTACCGGATTCTATCTGCCACATCTGTCTATGACTCACTCTTGATGTATGTCAAGATGTTTGCCTCAGTCAGATGTCTTACCTCTATCCGCTACCTTCTTAAAAAGGGGCTGCTCCGGCATAATACATTACCGCTAAATTAAAACCCCCAAGCTGGCAAAATAAACAAAAAACAACATAGTGGATTCACGTTTATTATTATATTTAGAAAATACCATGCCGGTCGTATAATTTTATTTTGTTGTATTTATCTGCCACACCTTAAAGGCCGGTCTGTGGAAATATTGTCCTATTGAAAATATTGTCTGGTGCTTATCTTACTCCATGGTGTAACACTGTTGTGCTCTCACATTGCTACCAGCATCAAGCAGTTAGGGTAAGGCTCTTGGTCCCAAACAGTCCAAGCATTGATCAGGTCCATCAGCGAATTCCTCCAGGGCCTGGCAGAAATGTCAGGAATCTTGCGGGTGACTAGGTGAGTGAGGACCCAAATGCAGGATGCACACAGGGGTATGGATAAAACAGGCTTTAATATAAGGCAAACTGAGCAAAGAGGTTAGGCAAAAACAAAGTCCAGAAAACAGTCCAGGGTTAAAAACACAGGCAAACAGGGAGATGCAGGGAAGACAAAAACAAAACCGAAAACACAGTCCAAAAAATATAAGCCAGCAAACTGATCAATACAAAGAGGGCAGAAACACAAACCAAAAATCAGTCCAGAGTTCAAAGCCAGAGGTAGAACAGGAACAAGAACAGGATCCAGAGCGGGCAGGGTGGCAAGAAACAATCCCAGGGACTATAGGAAGCTGGTGAGAAAATCTGCCCACGAGCTAAAGTCTTGGGTGTCCTTAAATAACTGGAGGTGTGGGAAAAACAGCAAGATGGCCACCGACCCGGAAGTGCACGATGCGAAACAGGAAGTGCGCAGTGCGTGCCTGGAAAATCCTGAGATCACCTAGGTGGGATTCTGGAGAGATGAGGTGCCCTCTGCGGGACTCTGGAGCGGAGCGTGCTCGGCAGGGCATTCAGGCATAAAGGTGATCTTGGCAGGTCGGAAGAACGGGTCGACGTCCCCAGTCGGGCAGGAAGGCTGAGGCTGGGCAGCCCTTCCAGCAGAGCTCAGGGGCCGTTTAAGGAGGTCATTTAGAACCAGCTGGTTTGCTATTGATTGTTCATGATGCATTCGAAAATACTCAGTTATCTGCTGGGGGCTTAGCTTCAGAATATCAACCGTCTTAGTAGGGTCTCTGAATTGCCGGTCTGAGGCGTAGCAAGCCCAACGCTTTAACACATCTGCTGGGTCCATCTTTTAGCCAGATTATTCTGTGAGTAATCTCACAGGACACAATGCACAATGCAAGGCCAGACACTCTTGCGGGTGAGTATAGGTAAGTGCGGACAACTGTCGCATCCTGCATTTGGGTCCACACTCACCTAGTCACACCTGCAAGAGTTTCTGACAGAATAATCTGGCCTTGCATCATACATCATGTCCCGTTAGATTACTAACAAGAACACACAGCTGACCATTCTGCCTCTGTTTCTTCAGCACCCATGCTGCCACAAGCCTCTACAAACAACAGGTCACAGTCACAGAGCCAGTTAAATGTGGCAAGAATGGTAATAAACAAAACACCAGGACCCAATGTTTAACAATAAATAGGGTGTTGAATAAATAAGACTCACTAAATGGCCAAAAGAACATCACACCACTACGTGCTTCCTTTTGGTCATACCAACACTATGGGCATTAATATAGAGTTAGTACAAACCCGATTCCAAAAAAGTTGGGGCACTGTACAAATTGTGAATAAAAAAGGAATGCAATAATTTACAAATCTTATAAACTTATATTTTATAAACAATAAAATATAGATAACATATCAAATGTTAAAACTGAGACATTTTGAAATGTCATGCCAAATATTGGTTTATTTTGGATTTCATGAGAGCTACACATTCCAAAAAAGTTAGGACATTTAACAATAAGAGGCCAGAAAAGTTAAATGTACATATAAGGAACAGCTGGAGGACAAATTTGCAACTTATTAGGTCAATTGGCAACATGATTGGGTATAAAAAGGTCTCTCTCAGAAGTCGAGATGGGCAGAGGTTCACCAATTCCCCCACTGCTGCGGTGAAAAATAGTGGAGCAATATCAGAAAGGAGTTTCTCAGATAAAAACTGCGAAGAGATTGAAGTTATTATCATCTACAGTGCATAATATCATCCAAAGATTAAGAGTATCTGGAACAATCTCTGTGTGTAAGGGTCAAGGCCAGAAAAACATACTGGATGCCCGTGATCTTCGGGCCCTTAGACGGCACTGCATCACATACAGGAATGCTACTGTAATGGAAATCACAACATGGGCTCAGGAATACTTCCAGAAAACATTGGCGGTGAACACAATCCACCGTGCCATTCTCCGTTGCCGGCTAAAACTCTATAGGTCAAAAAAGAAGCCATATCTAAACATGATACAGAAGCGCAGGCATTTTCTCTCATTTAAAATGGACTGTCGCAAAGTGGAAAACTGTTCTGTGGTCAGACGAATCGAAATTTGAAGTTCTTTTTGGAAAACTGGGACACCAACTTATTTTTTCCTTAAAATTATCAATTTTCTCAGTTTAAACATTTGATGTCATCTATGTTGTATTCTGAATAAAGTATTGTAATTTAAAACTTCCACATCAGTGCATTCTGTTTTCATTCACAATTTGTACAGTGTCCCAACTTTTTTGGAATCGGAAACTTCTTTGCTGATTCAATAGCCTCCACTCTTCTGAGCAGGTTCTGTGCTCATTTAGCCACAAAAGCATTAGTGAGGTTTGCCATCAATGTCAGGTTTAAAGATATGGTGCGCAGTTGCCTTTCCAGACGTTCCCAAAGTTTAAATGTGGGGTGAAGATGAGCGCTGTGTGCATGCTACTCGAGTTCTTACATACTTACATGGTCATCCTTTATGGACTTTACTTTGTGCACAGGAGCACTGTCTTGCTAAAAAAAAGTAGTGTATTACTGGGGGAACAGCATGGGAGCACAGTGGGTAGTGTAGGGAAAGAGGAAGACTTTAATGTAGCATGGACCGCGTGGCTGCCCTTATTGGCTGCCCTCATGAGATCACAGTAATGAGATGACAACTTTGCTGTTGGTACTTGGCACATGAACATGGAAATGTATTGATGGCTTGGAAATAAAATTTCCTAGAACTTTTTGAATAAAGAATGTCAAACATAACTTTATTTGAAAAATTGTTCAGACTATGTTCAATCACAACGCAATTAGGGTATGCAAAAGTTTTGCTAGGATCCCCACAATATCTTGTGAATGGTGCTTCAGTATACATATGCACATGGACCACATTTCTGGGCCCTGGCACAGAGTGGATGACATTAAATACTCAGGGTGGAATGTGACAGCAAATGAAGGCATATTTCTCTAATGAGGTTCTTTCTTATGGGCATTCGGGTTTATGACTGGCAACATAATTAGTAGAAGTAGCCGCTGACATACTCTTCAGTTGACATTTCCATAAAAAAGGAAAGCAGTGGAAATGAAATAAACAAGCTGGCAGCAGAAATGAAACTCATTTACATACAGATTCCAATGAGGCCTTTTAGGTTTTTAGGTTTTTTCCTTTTTTTCTATATGTTTTTTGCACACAATTCTCAGTGCTAATGCCTGTAGTGTGTTAGTCAGCTTTGTTTTTCCACCGTACCCTCTTTTTTCACCTGATCTTCTAAATACTAATTAATGAATGCATAGCATGGATGCCCTTTCTATTGGGTCCCTTTGGTATAAGCGGGCGTTAATGGCAGGCTGGTTTATTCAGTGCAGTGACACTTGGAACTGATGCGAAAGGACCTGAGAATGAACACAAGTGATATTTGTGAGCAGAGATCAAAAAGCATTTACCTTTAGATGTTTTCCTGTTATGAATATTCAATGTCCTTGTTGAAATCTAATTTAGGTCTCCTTATCTCTAGGGCCTTTTAATCAGTGCCCATAGCCCGAGGGGTAGATCTGATTGACAGCCAAACTTTGAGGGAGAGAGAGAGAGAGAGAGAGAGAGAGAGAGAGAGAGAGAGAGAGAGAGAGAGAGAGAGAGAGAGAGAGAGGAAGAGAGAGAGAGAGAGAGAGAGAGAGAGAGAGAGAGAGAGAGAGAGAGAGAGAGAGAGACTGGTGGATGGTGGAGGGGGGGAAAGAAGAGAAAAGAAAAGAAGACGCTTTTCAGGATGTAAAGTAATGTCTTTTGGGATTCACATAATTATTGCAAACAGTCCTGGCTTGTGACAGCAACTACACTCCAAGTAACATAAACCTTAGACATATTTAATTTAGTTGTACTGCAGAGTCACTGTTGATGCTTTTTTCATAAAACATTTAAATGACTTATACATACTATTGTTCCATTAAAATGAATGTATAAAGAATTCCTTTTAGATTGTTGATCATATGCAACCCTGAAAACAAAAGTCTTTTTTTTTCTGTTGCAGCAAGATTATCCTGGCTCACCAGATCTTCTAACTACAAACCAACTGTTACTCGATTTTGAATTTCCACTATAATTCATTACAATATGGTTTTAAACATTCACTTTGTATGAAACAAAAATACAAAGGAAAACATGCACAGCATTTGATGAGTTTTTTACATTTAGTGTATTTCACTGTATATATATATATATATATATATATATATATATATATATATATATATATATATATATATATATATATAAGCCTCCCAATAAGTGTATATTAATAGATTATTATTATTGAATATTAATTATTCACTATGAAACCACATAGATAAAGGTACTATCAAATGTCCCCCTGTCAACCCACCCCAGACTAAAATCGTCTGTGTCTAATATGTTCACTTTCCAGTTTATTTAAAACATACATACTTTACAGTTATCTATTCAGCCAATTAGCTGCACAGTGTTTAAAATGCTGATACAGGTCAAAAGCTTTACATCAAACAGCCAAATAGGGCAAAAGTGCAATCTCTGTGAGTTTGAGTTTGAGTATTTAAAAAATGCAGGATCTAATGGGAATTTCACACACAACAATCTCTGGAATTTACACAAAATGGTGGGGAAAAAAATTAAGTGAGCAGTAATTTTGTAGTTCAGTGGACACCATTTGGTGAGAGAGAAATTGGGTTGGGTTCCACTCCACTCTCACAAAAAATCTAAGGCTACAGTGAGCAAAGGCTCAATAAAACTTGACAAATGAAATGAAGATTAGTAACAAAATTGGCTGTTCTTTTTAATCTTAGCCCATGATAGCCTCAGATTGATGTTCTAGTCTGGCAGGAGTAGAACCTGATGCTGTCACACGTGAACCTTAAGATTATTTTCATTCTGAGATACTTTTCTGCACACCACAGTTGTAAATAGTTATTGTTTGAGTTACTATAGATTTTGTCATTCTCCTCTGATCTCTCATCAACAAGGTGTTCCAGCCTGCAGACCCTTTGCTCACAGAATGTTTTTCTTTTCTTTTTTTCCACACTATTCTGTGTAAACTCTAGAGACTGTTGTTTGTGAAAATCCCAGGAGAGCAGCAGTTTCTGAAATACTCAAACTATCCCATCTGTTACCAACAACCATGCCATAATTAAAGTCACAGAGATCACACTTTTTCCTCATTCTGATGTTTTGTATTGATAATTGGATTGCGTTTTGGGGGAAATATTGTCCAAATCCTATTTGGACATCTTATTAAACTATTTTCATCATATAAACAGTGGGAGAGTGGCTATAAAACCCTGCTATTTTAGTAATCATTTACACTTTTCTTTTCTTTTTCTTGTATGTCTATTTCTTATTTGTGGACAGGGAGCACAGTGTACAGTGAACAATGACAATAAATAAAAAAATAAATAAATAAATAAATAAATAAATAAATAAACATCATAAACACACATCAGTTCATACATTTTTATAGATATGTGATTAACACTTTAGCAAAGATTCCACGTTGGATGTTGAGCTGTGAAATCTCGATATCTCTACAGGCTATGGCTCACATAGTTTTAAACCATTATATGACGTTTCATATGAATCATTTAAAATGTAAGATAATTAAAGACACATAATAGGCCATAGATCTTTCTCTACCTCTATTCTGTCAGACATTGCTGCTGCTGACTAAGCATTTGCTGGTTTTTCATTGGTTTATAGTCTTCTGAGATTAGTTTTTATTTTTATAAAGTTACATTTTATGAATAAAAGTAAAAGTATAATTATTTAATTATACTAAAAGAGTTATGCTAATAAGGCTATAGTATGGTTACAGAGATGTATCAGACTGTATAAGAGTAATGGTTACAGTAATTGTGATTGACTTCCTGTGCTTCCAGTGTTTAATGACAGCAAATATTTAACGACAATATTAATATATTACACTAAATAAGACAAAGTAAAGAAAATAGATAATTATCAACAGAATTAATTGCAATGTTCTTATAAGCAAATCATAAGAAAATTAACAAATAATTAAAAATAACAGTAAAAAAGAAATATAATAATCAGAGCTAAACTTTGGCTCACATTAAGTTTTAGTAATTTCCTTGTTCTGCTTTGTTATAGATGTGTGTTTATGGGCCTTTTCTTTCTATTAACAATGTGTATATCTGCTGACAGCGCTTTAGTGTAACGTGCGCAGGTGTGAATCCTGTCCCGGAGGGGTCCATTAAAACGGTGCCCCACTCTGCCTGAGCCACAGGACTTTATCTTTAACACTGGCCATATGCTTAAAAGGGGGCCGGCAGCTGACCAAGTTTAATTGATGGAAATCAACATATCTGGCCTGTATGTTTGTGTATGTGTGTGTGTGTGTGTGTGTGTGTGTGTGTGTGTGTGTGTGTGTGTGTGTGTGTGTGTGTGTGTGTGTGTGTGTGTGTGTGTGTAGGAAAAGTAAATGATTAGTAATCAGCAGGTCCACTGATTTACATTAAGAGTTTAAACCAAAATGTTGTGTATTAACAGAGTAAACCTTTTTCACAAGGGACCAAATTAGACCACATCAAAATACCTGAGAGCCACTCAACAAAATATTATTAAAAGAAAAAAAAGAATTGTGCAGCAGAGTTTCACCTGACAGCTGCGGTTTTGACACGCAGAAAGATATTCTTCAATTTTTACATCTTTCCATGACAAATGAAATTGAGCATTTCATTTTAGGACTCTTTCATGTGACTATATTTGGTTATATATATATATATATATATATATATATATATATATATATATATATATATATATATATATATATATATATATATATAGTTCCTTTTTCATTACAGCTTCTAGAATGCTTTAGGTTCTCTGCCCTCCTCATCTTCTATATATAATTTTTTTCTCCAATGCCATTGATTTGTTTTATGTCTCTCAATAATCTCATGAAGTTCCTTCACTTCCACAGCAGCCTCTCGACATGCGACACACACACATTAGCATACACATTTTCTCTCAGAGAAAACCAAAGCCCATTCTGTTCATCCAATCAACTATGACTTTAAGGTGAACAGAAACAAGTGCAGTCAAAAAAAGAAGCTGCTGGCCAACTTACATCTTTCCACGAGCCGCATTTGAGCCCTGAGGGCCACACTTTGGGCAAGTTGTTATAAAAGAGCTAAATTTTTTCTCTAATGATTTTTCAGCCGTTCAGGTCTATAGTGCTCTAAATTCACAATAAGGAAGACTCTGATGCAATATTAGTCATTAGTCGGTTCCTCATATAAATATCTCTTGAGTAGAATGCAGCTAATATTCACACTGAGTGCACATTACACATGCATTATTGGTAAATGGTATTGTTCATGAGGGTTGGATCAGGATGTCTGGTATTTCCTTCCCTGCACTGTGGATATAATGTTAAATGATGTGTAAGAAATTCATTCCAACAGCCCCGTAATGTTGCACGAGATTGTTTAATTAATATGCTGCTCAGTCGGCAAGAGAGCACCCAGATACGCAGAGAGGACGTTCGCAGAGACGCCGGTGACACACTGACATTGTCATTAGCTTGATGTTAATTAGTAATTAACGGGGCTGTTTCTTTCACACACAACTCCTGTTCCTCTGACAGGCTCTTTACTGCTCTGTCTCACTGGAAACCAATAAAGCAAGTGGGGGTTCAGTGTCTCTGCTATTGTTCGTGCCACGAAATCTTAAATCTTAAATCACTTTAAGATTATTTATGGCTATTTAAGGATATATGACACTTCAGAGCCAAGTGTGGATATACAGATTACTCAAACAGTCACAGCTTTTGGCTGAAGGAAGCAAACACAAATTTAAATTTAGCAAATTTACCAATTCCCAAACAGTGTAGGTGAGTTACTGTGGGAATGCAAAGACTGAATATTGAGACAGCCACATGATTCACTTGTGATCTATAAACACTTTTTTTTTTTTTTTTTACATTTTTCATATGTTTGACACCTCCCAATTATAATTTTTTTTTATTTATTTTATTTTCTGTTTCACATTTTTCATAGATTAATTTCTTCCTAATGTGATTTTTACACAAATATTTTCTCATGTCATTAACATTCAATTTCTTATATGCATCTGGATTCCCCCCCCCCCCCCCCGTTGTTTAAAGGATCATGTGTATTTACTTGAATTCACACATGATCGTATATTATTCACTTTTGTTATCCGTTTTTTCTTTTCTTCCCCCAACATAATTTGACCTAGAGTGTATCGTGCTTCAGTGAGCCCTCTGGCTTTGTTTGTTTACGAAATCACTTGTGTTGGCATGAAGACCGTGACAGCAGTATGGGCTGGTCTGATGGATCAGAATTAGTGAGCATGTCCATACCAGATGTGAATTCAAACACTTACAATGCACCTTTTAATCCAGATCCTTAGCCTTATTATTTCTGTTATTTCTGACATTTTAAATAATAGCTACAGAGTTTATGCACTGATTTCAGTTCTTCGTCTGTGCTTCTCTACAGTGCAGTGTTGGTAGTCTTGTTATAGAGTCTAATATGTCTCAATGGCTGTTAAATCTTTTGTTTTCCTTCTCTTTGTCACACACACACCTGTGTCACAAGAAGTCTGGATATTGTCGCCTGTCTGTCAAATCATTTGAACGTTAACAGCTTCAGACTAGCAAGGCCTGGGGAAGTTCTTTTACACAACAGAAATCATCTAAAGTCAACTCAAGAGAAAGAGACAGTGATAGGGGTAGTGAGAAGACAAAGATGGCAAAGGAGAGCGTGAGAGCGTGTGGTACTTCACATGGTTGTGGTGTACAACAGCTTGCTAGCCCTCTGGGCAGCTGAAGACCTACCTTTCCTTGCTATATTTTGTCCAACATTCTGTCCCTCTCGTATACATTCGCACCTTCTGTTGATTTGTGCTTGTTGTATCTCATCTTATTACTGGCCTCCTGTTCTTAACTTACATAAGAGATTGGAGTGGGTGGATAAGTGAATAATTTCTGGATCTCCTTTTTTACACTGATCTCCCCCCCCAACTCGTACTCATCTCATCAACCTCTTCTATAGTTTATTCAATCAATTTAATTATCATCAAAAATGAGCAAAAAGATCAAGTAACACTTGTCTGGTTCAACACATGGGAGCTTTGGAGGATCTTTAGTTCAAATTTCAAGAACACTGGCGATCACCACAAGCTGCTGTGAGTTCATAAGCAAAACCTTTGAAAAACACACAAGCTGGTGTAAAATGTGCAAAACTAAAAAGGATTTAGAGGGGGAAAAAACGGGTGAACTATCAGACTGTTTGTGGTTCTTCAGTAACTGCTTTATCTGGATCTGGGTTGTGGTGGACCAAGAGCTTAGACTGAAAACACTGACTGTAAATTAGGTTGGGAAGCAGGATCAATTCTGAATCGAAAGCGAGTCAATTGCAAGGCACCACACACACACACACACACACACACACACACACACACAAACTCACACACAAGGTGTCTTGTTTCAATTTATCGTAGCCATGGTTTATCAACCATGTTTTTCAAGGGAAACCCAGGTGGACACAGAGAACATACACATTTTCAAACAGACAGTAACCCAAGCTCAGGATCAAACCCAGGAACCCTGTGCCACTGCACCACCCCAAATAGTGATGATAGTGACTACACACAGTTATCTAAAATAGCAATAGGATTGACCTTTTACTGGAACTAAGGAGCCAAAACCTGTACACAGTGCAAGATGAAGAAATGGTTAACCATGCCTGATGTGAAAAAACTCAAGTGGCCTGCACAGAGCTCCGACCTCAACAGCTTTGACACAGAGCACTGGGATAAAGCAATGACAGTGCCCCAGGCCTCATCACCTTCATCAGTGTGTGACTTCAGTAATGCTTGTGTAGCTAAAGGAGCAGCCACAATCCAAAATTTTGTGAAAAGTTTCCCAAGAAGAGTTGAGGTTAATACAAAAGTGAATTTTGAGTAGGATTTGCCAGTTGTCCACAAACATTTGTCTATGTTGTGCATTTTACATGGTACTATGTTCTCCAGTGTGTGGTTGCAAAAGTGTACGCGTTTCAGTAGAGCAGCTTCGTGGTGAGGTCTAGAGATGGATATGATTTATTTTGTTCTCTGTGATTAGCTAGTTCTTGCTAACTTTCACACAATGCAGCTTTAATTGCTCTTTGATGATTAGGATTCCTATGTGCTTTTCAGTAGCTGCTACAAGAAGAGAACCAAATGTAAAATAGTGACAATGTGTGACTGTTTAAAAATGTCTAGAACGATTTCTTTTTTCGTGTTTTCCAAAGAAATTGTCAGCAAATATAATATAACCAACAGCTTAATTCAAACAAAATTAAATATATAGCTTGGAATCATACATGGATCAGAATCTGGTCCTGGTGCCAGTCACTGATTCTCATCTTGGGTTATGACACAGGTTTGCCCACTCCATGTCACCCTGGGCTGCTGATCTCACCTCCCCCTGCCCAGCGTTACGGTAACGGGCAGGGCCATCTGTCTCCATGCTAACCTGAGCGGGTCCCATGAGAGGGGTGACTGACGCCTGGCCTGTGGCACACACACGCTGCCAGCTCACCAGCATGGCACACAGCAGTCTGCCATATGGTGCCACAACATACGTCCAGAGGGGGGGTGGGGGGTGGGGAGAGAGACCTGCATGTCCGTTCATGCTCACACTGATTGTACATTGTTCTATGGGGTGAGTGCTACATAGGATGTGAATCTTCTGATATGGCTGAGATGACATCATGCATGTGCCAGGACATGATTGGCTGGTTCACATGCTTTCCCTACGAACTTTTATATGAAGCTGAACTTTTATTGAACTGTTGAGAGAGAAACGTAGCTCTCTACTGCCTCTGTGTGGTGAATATTAAAAGTTTTACAACTTATTAAGCTCACTTGTGAAGAATTCATGCTGAAAAATACTTTGATAAAATAGAGTTTTATTTTTCGAAAGGGTTTACAAATAGCATGTTCTCTAAAGCAGGAGAATATTGCATTTCTACATTTCTTTATTTTTATATATATATATATATATATATATATATATATATATATATATATATATATATATATATATATATATATATATATATATATATATATATATATAATGTATATGTATGTTCAAAGATAATCTCTTGACATTTTCAGTTTTAGAAAACTGCATTTGATCGGAGGATGGTGATGCGTTACACAATGCCGATTTAAATCTTCACACAATATGGACATGAATTAAACGTGTGATAAACTAAATTTTACAGGCAAATGGTGGGTCATTATTTTGGACTCCCAAGTATAAGAACAATATTTAATATAAGCAGTAACAAAAGCGCAGAACAAGAACCCAGCCATTAGGGGGGCACAAGCCAGTGTACTCTTAGTGCCGGTCCCAAGCCCGGGTAAATGGGGAGGGTTGCGTTAGGAAGGGCATCCAGCGTAAAACATGTGCCAAATCAAATATGCGGATCACAAATGAGAATTTCATACCGGATCGGTCGAGGCCCGGGTTAACAACGACCGCCACAGGTATCGTTAGCCGACAGGGTACCGGTGGAAATTGGGCTACTGTTGGCCGAAGGAGGAGAAGGAGAGGAGGAAGGCATCTACAGAGACGGCAGGAAAAGGAGCAGTGTAGGAGAGTGGAGGTTCGGGTTGGTACTTTAAATGTTGGTACTATGACGGGTAAAGGGAGAGAGATAGCTGATATGATGGAGAGGAGAAAGGTAGATGTGTTGTGTGTTCAGGAGACCAAGTGGAAAGAGAGTAAGGCCAGGAACATTGGAGGTGGGTTTAAACTGTTTTATCATGGTGTGGATGGGAAGAGAAATGGTGTAGGGGTGATTCTGAAGGAAGCGTACAGTAAGAGTGTAGTGGAGGTGAAGAGAGTTTCTGATAGGGTGATGATCGTGAAGGTGGAAGTTGAAGGGATGATGATAAATGTCATCAGTGCCTATGCTCCACAAGTTGGCTGTGAGATGGAGGAGAAAGAAAGATTCTGGAGTGAATTAGATGAAGTGGTAGATGGTGTACCTAGGAAAGAACGATTGGTGATTGGGGCAGACTTTAATGGGCATGTAGGTGAAGGGTAGGTATGATTTTAAGGAGAGGAATGTGGAAGGGCAGATGGTGGTAGATTTTGCTAAAAGGATGGAAATGGCAGTGGTGAACAAGTATTTTAAGAAGAAGGAGGATCATAGGGTGACGTATAAGAGTGGAGGAAGGTGCACACAGGTGGATTATCTTCTGTGTAGGAGATGCAACCTGAAGGAGATTGGAGACTGTAAGGTGTTGGCGGGGGACAGTGTAGCTAGACAGCATCGGATGGTGGTCTGTAGGATGGTTTTGGAGGCGAAGAAGAAGAGGAGGAAAGTAAGGTTTGAAAGAAGAATAAGATGGTGGAAACTGAAGGAGGAAGAGTATAGTGTGAGGTTCAGGGAAGAGGTCAGACAGGGGCTTGGTGGTGGTGAAGAGGTGCCGGATGATTGGGCAACTACTGCAGGAGTGATGAGGGAGGCAGCTAGAAAAGTACTTGGTGTGACATCTGGAAATAGAAAGCAAGACAAGGAGACGTGGTGGTGGAATGAGGAAGTGCAGGAGAGCATTAGGGGAAAGAGATTGGCAAAACAAAAGTGGGATCGACAGAGTGATCAGAAAAGTAGGCAGGAGTACAAGGAGATGCGGCAGCAGGTTAAAAGGGATGTGGCAAAAGCCAAGGAAAAGGCATATGAGGAACTGTATAAGAGGTTGGACACTAAGGAAGGAGAAAAGGATTTATACCGATTGGCCAAGCAGAGGGACCGAGCTGGGAAGGATGTACTGCAAGTTAGAGCAATAAAGGATGGAGAGGGAAATGTGTTGACTAGTGAGGAGAGTGTGTTGAGAAGATGGAGGGAGTATTTTGAGCAGCTGATGAATGAGGAAAATCAGAGAGAGAGAAGGTTGGAGGATGTGGAGTTGGTGAAGCAGGATGTAGATAGGATTAGTAAGGAGGAAGTGAGAGCAGCGATTAAGAGGATGAAGAATGGAAAGTCGGTTGGACCAGATGACATACCGGTAGAAGCGTGGAGATGTTTAGGAGAGATGGCAGTGGAGTTTTTACCCAGATTGTTTAACAGGATTCTGGAAGGGGAGAGGATGCCTGAGGAATGGAGAAGGAGTGTGCTGGTACCGATCTTTAAGCATAAGGGAGATGTGCAGACCTGCAGTAACTACAGGGGAATTAAGTTGATCAGTCACACCATGAAGTTATGGGAAAGAGTAGTGGAAGCCAGGCTGAAAAAAGAGGTGACATCTGTGAGTAACAGTCTGGTTTCATTCCGAGGAAGAGCACCACAGACGTATTATTTGCTTTGAGGATGTTGATGGAGAAGTATAGAGAAGGACAGAAGGAGCTGCATTGTGTATTTGTGGATTTAGAGAAAGCGTACGACAGGGTGCCGAGAGAGGAGTTGTGGTATTGTATGAGGAAGTCAGGTGTGTCAGAGAAGTATGTGAGGGTGGTGCAGGACATGTATGAGGACAGTGTGACGGCAGTAAAGTGTGCAGTAGGTACGACAGACTGGTTCAGGGTGAAGGTTGGACTGCATCAAGGATCGGCCCTGAGCCCTTTCCTGTTTGCAGTGGTGATGGACAGGTTGACGGACGAGGTCAGACAGGAGTCTCCCTGGACTATGATGTTTGCAGATGATATTGTGATTTGTGGTGAGAGTAGAGAGCAGGTTGAGAAGAGCCTGGAGAGGTGGAGATATGCGCTGGAGAGAAGGGGAATGAAAGTAAGACAGAGTACATGTGTGTGAATGAGAGGGAGGGCAGTGGAGTGATGCGGTTGCAGGGAGAAGAGGTGAAGAAGGTGGAGGAGTTCAGGTACCTGGGGTCAACAGTGCAAAGTAATGGAGAGTGTGTTAGGGAAGTAAAGAAAAGAGTGCAGGCAGGGTGGAGTGGGTGGAGAAGAGTGACAGGAGTGATTTGTGATAGAAGAGTATCTGCAAGAATGAAAGGGAAAGTTTATAGGACTGTGGTGAGACCTGCGATGTTGTATGGATTAGAGACAGTGGCATTGAGTAAAAGACAGGAGGTGGAGCTGGAGGTAGCAAAGCTGAAGATGTTGAGGTTTTCGTTGGGAGTGACGAGGATGGACAAGATTAGAAATGAGTTTATTAGAGGGACAGCACATGTAGGATGTTTTGGTGACAAGGTGAGGGAGGCGAGATTGAGATGGTTTGGACATGTGCAGAGAAGGGACATGAATTATATTGGTAGAAAAATGCTGAAGATGGAGCCACCAGGTAGGAGGAAAAGAGGAAGGCCAAGGAGGAGGTTCATGGATGTGGTGAGGGAAGACATGCAGGTAGTTGGTGTAAAAGAGGCAGATATAGAGGACAGGGTGGTATGGAGACGGATGATCCGCTGTGGCGACCCCTAATGGGAGCAGCCGAAAGAAGAAGAAGAAGAAGAAGAAGAAAAGCGCAGAACAAGAGACGACACAAATAATTTGGCAAAGACAGAAATAGTTACACTGTATGTAGGTTTTGGAAATTCAGCTGAACAAAATTGCAGGCATATATTACTATTTTGAAAAAGAAGAAAAAACTGCATGTGAAATCCTTTGTGAATACAATGTACGTATTTGTGCGCAATCTTAGCTGCAATAAACAATATTGTAAAATTTTTTCGCTTGAAGCTGTTTCTTGATAAGGTGTGAAGTAGCAATAAAGCTTATTATTGTATATATATATATATACACTAGCTTATTCAGCATGTCTTATTAAATCAATTAAATAATTATTACTTTTGTATACAAGTCAAATTTAGGCTTAATTAAAATGGGTTGACATGTAGACAAAAAAGCAAGTCACCTGATAATTCATGATTTACATGAATTTATGATTTGCATGATACTTTTAAAGATCTGCTGTTAACCACAATAATAAATACATTTGATCAAAATACAAAATATACGTAGTCTAAACTATATTGTCATCACTAAAGAAAAGTAACATTCACAGTTCCCACAATAAGAAGTTCAAATCAATGCTATCCATACACACTTTCTTTCCAACCCATAAACAAATGCACATTTAACAATATTAAGTGGTGGGTATGTACTAGTGGCCAAAAGTTTGAGAGTTTCTCATTCCTAGAGTTCCACTGAAACACAGTTGGACCCCTTGGCCAAGACACTTCACTGCCAAAGTGCTCAGGTCTGCACTTCATTTGTACTTTGCCTACTCTTTGAATGACAAAATCTGCTGAATTCTTGCAAAATTTAAATGACTAAACAATAAGAAAAAAGAAAACGGAAATCTTAACATTCTTTTAAATTAACCTGTAAACTGTAACCTCGCTTTCTGTCCTAATAGAAGAACCTGTCCCTCTCTCTATCCACCCTGTGCTGTAAGACTAAGTAGAACCGCCCCCATTTTCTCCCCTAGAAACATCAACCCTCATCATTAAGTGCTCAACTTAAACATCAACTACCTCACAGAAGCAGCTTGTAAAAGCTTTGTACTTGAAGGGGGAAAAAAAACAACGTAATAAAGCAGGAGATGTACATCATGGAATGTTAAAACATGGGAATGATTAAGGGTTTCATCCAATATTCATAATATACATTTTACAAATTCTCAAGATTGTCTTTGGCCTCTTTATAAAATTAAATGAATCGAAAGCGAAAGGAAAGCAATGGAAAACACAAAAGGGGAAACCACAATAATAATCACAATGAGATAAGGCCTAAGATTTGTCAAGCCAACCTGCTCAACAACAATTACACAACGAATGATGAAAGGAACAGAAGTCAGTGACTACACAACTTTATACTGATCATGTGCACTCGTTATATTAGATTTTCGATCGTTGTATAGCATTTTACTTTATAATAGACTACAGTTTAGCCAACAATCTTCATGGTTTCAGTAACTTGTCCTATCATAACTGTGAGACACTCGAGAAAAAAAAAGCTAATATTGAAATACTGGTGTTTTCTGGCTTCTCAACATAGAAGGCCAGTGCTGCCGGAATTCACCAAAGGCCTGCTGGGAGGAATGGAAATGATAGTGCAGATTGTCCCCGCAAAGTATGTAGTTTCTCAGTCTGCAGAACCCATCCATCAAAACAATCAGGATTGTTCAGGTTCTGCTTGCTCAGATGTGTATGTTGTGATAGCGCCCCTTCATGGCTTCGATGTCGACCCTGCGTGCCTCGGCATAGGCCAGGAACATTCCTAAACCTAAAAGGTTCACTACGGTGATGAGGGCGAAAACTGATGCCCATGACCCTGTGGTCTCGATTAGATAGCCCGAGAGATACACCATGATCACCCCTGTTGAGACACACACACACACACACACACACACACACACACACACACACACACACACACACACACACACACACACTTCTAAATTACACAGTTACACACATATACACAATTTCATAACATGTAGTATAGACTGCTAATCCTGTTCACTAAGCTACATAGGATTTTAATCATTTAATTTAATAATTTGAAATTACATACAAAATCTATACCTTGCTTATCAGGTTTAATGCAACCCTAGTTCTTTCCAGCTGCTGTCTTTTAACTTTAAAAAAATAATAAAATAAAAATCAAGCTGATGGGTGAGAGATTTTTCGAATGGCTGAAAATTACCTGAAAATGCACCGCAAGTGTTCATCACACCTACAACACACAAACAAGCATATTACTTACAACAGCACATGCTTGTTTCTATGGACACTATTATAAGCTCTAACAGCTGTGTGAAAGAAGACGGCACATACCAAAAAGAGCACCAGCACATGATGGGGCAAGATCCTGAACATTAACGGATACGCCGCTGAAATAAAAAAAAAATAAAATAAAAGAATTTCATGACGCTCTGTCATGCAAACATTAAATAGTAAAACCCTCATCTTACAGGCATTATGGTTCATAAGAAGAGTTGGCAACTGAATGAAAAAAAAAGGTTACATCAATAGGTATGTGGGGAAATGTATTTGTTTTTTAGTTATGCTACTCCTTTAATTCATCATCTGGGTGCAACGTCCAATTTATGCAAATCAACTGCGTGTGGTTCATGGCTCCAGGGTTGCCAAAGTTTTCTTGAAAGTCATCTGAGACTATTTCTAACAGCATCTTTATAAACTCAAACTTTTACCTTTAAGCATGGGGAAAAAAACAATCAAATCATCAACGGAAAACAAAACGATAAAAGCGAGACAAAATGTGTGAACCTAATCCATTATATGTATCTAATTTTATGATACACTATTGTTTGGATTCAATAATACACGTCCCGTCCTGCTTATATTGCACATTATACAGTATTACTTAGTATAGCACATCCTTAATATGTTTTTTTGGTAATTGTTGCATTAAAAATGCATTAAATTCCCTATTTTCAATAGTCAAATTACTAAAAATTATGAAATTGTGAAGGATGAGCAGACAAAGCACCCATCTGCTACAGTTAAAGGTATTCTGAAATGTCTCTGATTAAGATGCAGGCTCCGTTGTCCTCAAAAAAAATACTAGATGGACACTACTATTTATACTATTAATATTTATGCATTTAACACATGCCCATTTTCCAGCTTCATTTAACAAAAATGCAAGTAGAAATGTGACACTGACTGCAACGGTATACAACTCGACTTTGGATAAGACACTGATAGTGGAACTATTAGCGTTACCTGTGACTGAAGGTGGTCAGGCCCATAGTAGCAGACACAAAGGCCACAGCCATGGGGAAGGTAGTGGTGCCACACAGAAACAGTGTGAACACACTGGATACACCCATGGAAAAGAACTGAGAAGGAGAGAGAATCAAAATATACAAATATTATACAAAGACCATCTCTGGACTAATTCATAAATGTAAATACCAGAGATTGTGAACCCTACCTGCATCAACTTTCTCACTGAAGCAATATCAAACCCTACAAGGAACACAGACATAAAGTCAAGTCTTGTCTAGTGGGGTTTAATTGTCATTCTCAGCAAAGCTGAGCATAGCATAGCTTCTATACATTGGAAGTTGTTTCTCCAGGACTAGAGAAGCAAAAACATACAGAAAAGTGCAGAGAGAGTTTTTTTTTTTTAGGCTGAGACAGGTTTTTGAGGCCATTAAATGAAACATTTACAGCATAGTAAAAGTCAATCAGCATTCAAGCATTATTGAAGTCTCACAGTCACAGCCAGACAACTTGCAAATGTAGAGCTAATTACAAGGCACAGTTCTAATGGAATTAAACATAATGGTTATCATTTATACTCATCCCAGGAAAAACTATGCAAGTGCGAAAGA
Organism: Silurus aristotelis; assembly: GCF_946808225.1. Classification (NCBI taxonomy): domain Eukaryota; kingdom Metazoa; phylum Chordata; class Actinopteri; order Siluriformes; family Siluridae; genus Silurus; species Silurus aristotelis. Next base: position 14,131,432 of record NC_139592.1, on the reverse strand, counting down.
GAAAGAGAGAGAGAGAGAGAGAGAGAGAGAGAGAGAGAGAGAGAGAGAGAGAGACACAAAGCAAGAGCGAGCGTGTGTGTGTGTGTGTGTGTGTGTGTGTGTGTGTGTGTGTGTGTGTGTGTGTGTGTGTGTGCATACAACTTCATACCCTGACTGATGAGGTGATCAGACAAGCAGCCACTAAATAGTGAGGAGGGAATAGCCACAAGCCACGGGATCACATTAAATATCCAACCCTGCAAACACACACATTTGTAAAAGTTTTAGTTTGGGCTAAAACAAAGAGTCTCCATGTGTCCAAGAGTTCACAGCTAAGCTTCTCCTGAAATCTGAGAACATTAATTCTCAAATCTTCACAGAACCATGTAACTTACATCATGCAACATTAAGGAACTCAAATCTTAAGCAGTGATATGACAGCACCCTCTGCTGGAATGTGATATATAAAACGCACATTTAATATAGGACCGGAAAAAAAAAATCATCTTTTTTTTCGAAATAGAAACTCACCAACAAAATATACTACTGGAGCTGATTGTGATAAAATCTGATCGATAAATTCCACAAGCATATGTTTTCATATAATTACATCAGGTAAAGGAGCAGGTGGGTTTCTATTGTACTGACTTAAGCAAATCAAGAAAAACGTAAAAGAACATGAATTTACTGTGAATTTCTTTTTTCCTTTTGTTAAAAATGCCTTTTTTTTCTGTCACAAAAAAAGCTTGCAGTAACGCATTCTGTCATATATATATATATATAGACACAGTACATCAAACCATTTTTAGTGCAATTTCCCCATTAAATGTTAGATACAGGCCATTATTTGGAATTGTATAAAAGCACTGTTACCACACACACACACACACACACACACACACACTCCCCTCAGGGCAACATGGTTTACCTTGGAATTTGGAAAGGTGTCCTTGAAAAAAGTTGGCAGCCATGACAACAGGGTGAAGAAGGTGCTAGCAGTGCACAGGTGTGTAATAATGACCGCACTAAGAGAACAGCCACACATACAGAGGTTTTGTGGAGGCAGAGAGAGAGAGAGAGAGAGAGAGAGAGAGAGAGAGATATTTAATTGATTCAAAACCAAATAAATTGTCAAGCTTACTTTTATTCACTGTGAATCGCTAGAAAAACAGCCATTAAGAGAATCAACATTAATGTTTTCGTTCAGATCTTGAAATTGTGATATCCAAATGTTTCACATCTGGGAGATTTTCACTGATAATTTGGTTTAATTAGAATTTATGTTTTATTGTGATTTTCAGAAAATACTAATAGTAACAAGCATTAACCTGCACAGTCAGTGTTTCAATTTAATAAATGAATAAGTATGTATGCTGATTAATCTAAAGGCCTTTCACTAAAACTGGCACTTTTAAACCCCTCCTTGAACTGCCACCTCAATGTGGTGGAGGGGTTTGAGTACCCGAATGACCCTAGGAGCTATGTTGTCCGGGGCTATATGCCCCTGGTAGGGTCTACCAAGGCAAACAGGTCCTAGGCGACGGGTCAGACTAAGAGCGGTTCAAAAAACCCTTATGAGAAAAAACATACTAAGGACCGTGACGTCGCCTGGTATGGCGCAGCCGGGGCCCCACCCTGGAGCCAGGCCCGGGGTTGGGGCTCGTATGCGAGCGCCTGGTGGCCGGGCCTTCCCCCACGGGGTCCGGCCGGGCTCAGCCCGAAGGAGCGACGTGGGGCCGCCGCTGAGAGGATCGGGCAGCAGTCGAAGGCGGGGCCCTCAACAACCCGATCCCTGGACACGGAAGCTAGCTCTAGGGACGTGGAATGTCACCTTGCTGGCGGGGAAGGAGCCTCAGATTGTGCGTGAGGTTGAAAGGTTCCGACTAGAGATAGTCGGGATCACCTCTACGCACGGCTTGGGCTCTGGAACCACACTCCTCGAGAGAGGATGGACTCTTCACCACTCTGGAGTTGCCCATGGTGAAAGGCGGCGGGCTGGTGTGGGTTTGCTTATAGCCCCCCAGCTCAGCCGCCATGTGTTGGAGTTTACCCCGGTGAATGAGAGGGTCGTTTCCCTGCGCCTACGGGTCGAGGATAGGGCTCTCACTGTCGTCTGTGCCTACGGGCCAAACGGCAGTGTAGAGTACCCGGCCTTCTTGGGGTCTCTGGGAGGGGTGCTGGACAGTGCTCCGACTGGGGACTCCGTCGTTCTACTGGGAGACTTTAATGCCCAAGTGGGCAGCGACAGTGACACCTGGAGGGGCGTGATTGGGAGGAACGGCCCCCCGGATCTGAACCCGAGTGGTGTTCAGTTATTGGACTTCTGTGCTAGTTACAGTTTGTCCATAACGAACACCATGTTCAAGCATAAGGGTGTCCATCAGTGCACGTGGCACCAGGACACCCTAGGCCGTAGGTCGATGATCGACTTTGTGGTCGTTTCATCTGACCTGCGGCCGTATGTCTTAGACACTCGGGTAAAGAGAGGGGTGGAGCTGTCAACTGATCACCACCTGCTGGTGAGTTGGATCCGATGGCGGGGGAGGAAGCTGGACAGACTCGGCAGACCCAAGCGTACTGTGAGGGTCTGCTGGGAACGTTTGGCCGAGTCTCCTGTCAAAGAGATCTTCAACTCTCCCTCTGGCAGAGCTTTGACCGGATCCTGAGGGAGGCCGGAGATATTGAGTCCGAGTGGACCATGTTCACCACCTCCATTGTCGAAGCGGCCGCTCGGAGCTGTTGCCGTAAGGTCTCCGGTGCCTGTTGAGGCGGCAATCCCCGAACCCAGGGGTGGAAACCGGAAGTAAGGGATGCCGTCAAGCTGAAGAAGGAGTCCTATCAGGCCTGGTTGGCTTGTGGGACTCCTGAGGCAGCTGATGGGTACCGGCAGGCCAAGCGAACTGCAGCCCGGGTGGTTGTGGAGGAAAAAACTCGGGCCTGGGACGGGTTCGGTGAGGCCATAGAGAAGGACTATCGGCTGGCCTCGAAGAGATTCTGGCAAACCGTCCGGCGCCTCAGGAGAGGGAAGCAGTGCCCTACCAATGCAGTTTACAGTGGAGGTCGGGAGCTGTTGACCTCAACTGGGGATGTCGTTAGACAGTGGAAGGAATACTTCGAGGATCTCCTCAATCCCGCCGTCACGTCTTCCATTGAGGAAGCAGAGGCTGAGTGCTCAGAGGTGGACTCGTCCATCGCCCAAGCTGAAGTCACCGAGGTAGTAAAGAAACTCCTCGGTGGCAAGGCACCGGGGGTGGATGAGATCCGCCCTGAGTACCTCAAGTCTCTGGATGTTGTGGGGCTGTCTTGGCTGACACGCCTCTGCAGCATCGCGTGGCGGTCGGGGACAGTGCCTCTGGAATGGCAGACCGGGGTGGTGGTCCCTCTTTTTAAGAAGGGGGAACGGAGGGTGTGTTCCAACTATAGGGTATCACACTTCTCAGCCTACCTGGGAAAGTCTATGCCAGGGTACTGGAGAGGAGAATACGGCCGATAGTAGAACCTCGGATTCAGGAGGAACAGTGTGGTTTTCGTCCAGGCCGTGGTACACTGGACCAGCTCTATACCCTCTACAGGGTGCTGGAGGGTTCATGGGAGTTTGCCCAACCAGTCCACATGTGTTTTGTGGATTTGGAAAATGCATTCGACTGTGTCTCTCGCGGCGGCCTGTGGAGGGTGCTCCGGGAGTATGGGGTCCGGGGCCCTTTACTAAGGGCTGTCCAGTCCCTGTACGACCGAAGCAGGAGCTTGGTTCGCATTGCCGGCAGTAAGTCAGACTTGTTCCCGGTGCATGTTGGACTCCGGCAGGGCTGCCCTTTGTCACCGGTTCTGTTTATAATTTTTATGGACAGAATTTCTAGGCGCAGCCAGGGGCCGGAGGGTGTCCGGTTTGGTGACAACACGATTTCGTCTCTGCTCTTTGCAGATGATGTTGTCGTGTTGGCTTCATCAGACCAGGACCTTCAGCATGCACTGGGACGGTTTGCAGCCGAGTGTGAAGCGGCTGGGATGAGAATCAGCACCTCCAAATCCGAGGCCATGGTCCTCAGTAGGAAAAGGGTGGCTTGCCCACTTCAGGTTGGAGGAGAGTTCCTGCCGCAAGTGGAGGATTTTAAGTATCTTGGGGTTTTGTTTACGAGTTAGGGAAGGGTGGAACGGGAGATTGACAGACGGATCGGTGCAGCTTCTGCAGTAATGCGGTCGATGTACCGGTCTGTCGTGGTGAAGAAAGAGCTGAGCCGCAAGGCGAAACTCTCGATTTACCGGTCAATCTACGTTCCTACTCTCACCTATGGTCATGAGCTCTGGGTCATGACCGAAAGGACAAGATCCCGGATACAGGCGGCCGAAATGAGCTTTCTTCGCAGGGTGGCTAGGCGATCCCTTAGAGATAGGGTGAGAAGCTCGGTCACTCGGGAGGAGCTCAGGGTAGAGCCGCTGCTCCTCCACATCGAGAGGGGTCAGCTGAGGTGGCTCGGGCATCTGTACCGGATGCCTCCTGGACGCCTTTCCGGGAAGGTGTTCCGGGCGCGTCCCACTGGGAGAAGACCCTGGGGAAGACCTAGGACACGCTGGAGAGACTATGTCTCCCGGCTGGCCTGGGAACGCCTCGGTGTCCCCCCGGAAGAGTTGGAAGAAGTGTCTAGGGAGAGGGAAGTCTGGGCATCTCTGCTTAGACTGCTGCCCCCGCGACCCGGCCTCGGATAAGCGGGAGAAGATGTGTGTGTGGCACTTTTGAGAAATATGAGCAAAGAAGGCAGTAAAAATGTGTCCTTATTTTTTAAACATTTGAACTTTGTTGAAGGTTTTTTTTTTTATTTTAAAGTCTACAGACATAAAACACAGTAACAGCACCATCTATAGCAGTTTATATTTGAAGACAGAGTATTGTTTTAAATAAAATAACTGTGCAGTATATAACACTGTTTGCTGTTTGCACTATATGCTATAGAGTTTCTATTTTTTTCACCTGGTAACCCAATATTTCTCGGCATTTCAAAATTCAACCACAAAACACTCAAAAATACTTTATATGTTATAGTTAATACTAATATATGTTATATTTAATATATTCTACACACACACACACACACACACACACACAACCCAAATTCCAGAAATGTTGGGTCGTTGTTTTAAATTTTAATAAAAAATACAAAAAAACTTTCAAATTATATGAGCCGATATTTTACTCACAGTAAAACATAGAAAACATAAATATTTAAACTGAAAAATTATATTTTTATGCTTAGAACGTTCGGCGCATCATTAAAAGATGCCAAAGACAACCAAGAACTCTTCAGCAGCTGGAAACCGATATCAGGCAAGAAAGGGACCAAATTCCAAAAGAAAAAACTCCAGAAACTCAAACTCAATGCCCAGATGTCTTTAAACTGTTTTGAAAAGAAGAGTAGATGCTACACCATAGTAAAAATGCCCCTGTGACAACCTTTTTGAGACCTTTAGCAGGCATCAAAATCGAAATGAGCTCATTTTGTGCATAAAAGTGTAAAATTTCTCAGTTTACATTTACAGCATTTAGCAGACGCCCTTATCCAGAGCGACGTACAAAAGTGCTGTGAGTCTCTAGCAATAAATAAATCTACACTGGTACACAAGATTATAAACTTCATATAAATATAACTCTTGAATTCTACAAGCTTGGAAGTGCTAATGTAATTGTTTCAGGAAGTTTAAACATATATGTTCTCTATAGTCTATTGTAAACAAAATATTGGCTCATGTGATTTGGTTTTGATTTTTATTCAAATTTAAAAAAACGTCAGAATATTTCCGGAATATTCGGGTTTGTGTGTGTGTAATATATTATATATATATATATATATATATATATATATATATATATATATATATATAGATAGATAGATAGATAGATAGATAGATAGATAGATAGATAGATAGATAGATAGATAGATAGATAGATAGATAGATAGATAGATAGATAGACAAACACACACACACAGTGGAATCTCGGTTTACGAACGCCCTGCTGTAAGTACGTTTTGTTATAACAAGTATAATTATAAAATTTTATCGCTATACGTATAAAGCTTTGTTATATGAACATCACGCGTTGGTTCTTTGCGCACGCTTCCTAACTCAGCAACAACAGCCAAGAAGTTTCATTAGATTGGGTTTTAGTAAAAGTTAAATAGAAGTGGGTCAAAAACTGAAAGTAGTTAAAAACACCTAGACTAAGTGAAGATAGTGAAAGCCTTCCCAGCAGTAACCCATTCACTCCGCCAAACTTAGATTTGATTTTCAGTTGCAGCGGATTTCATGTTCAGTAAGATATAGACCACCTTTAAGAATGGCTCACCAAGTTGTGCAAAAAAAAAAATTGCAATCTTTTCCTATTCCTAAAATATTCTTCAAAATAAAAGCTTGTTAGCACAATTTGCTTTATAGATGGTGCTGTTACTATTTAAAGGCTATAGACTTTCAAGTTCCTTCATAAAAAGATAGAAAACAAAATAAAATGAATCATTCTTCAACTGTCTTATTTTCAAAATCATAATCAAGGATCGTTAATAAAGTTGCAATACCCATATAATGGTAATTCTGCATATTTTAAGAACAACCATTCCGTGATCTCTTGCCCAGCTCAAGCCTTCAAGACAAATGGATAAATACCATCTGTATCTAATGGAGCAGCGTGTTAGCATAGCTAATGTAAATTTTGCAGAACGGATTTTTATTGCTCAGGGTCATAAGTAAATAGACACAAGGTGGAAAACAAGCAGGCATTTATGTCATTACAGACGCTTATGTTTGGCTTTCAAATGACTGAACTTCACTCTCTTCCCTCCCTCTCTCACTCTCACACACACACGCTTCATTTCTCAGTCATTGTGCAGGTTCTTATCTCACCACACAGCTGGTTGCCTGAAGAGACGCAGCCAGTTCCGTCTGGACAGTTTGGACTGAGTTCCAGCGCTGCCCAGTGATTCCAGTGTAATGATGGGGCCTGAACACATACAACAGTATCAATCATCACCGTAACCTGACAACTGAAAAAGATTTGATTCAGCTCAAAAACAATACAATTTTAATAAACTGTCTCACCAATAAAAGGCTTAATCCAGGATCTCATCTCAGTACCCACCTGCATGCATTTCATTTACTCGGGTAACGTCTTTATTGACTATTTGTTCTAGTTTGATAGCTACATTTCAAAAAAGGCTGTTTCCTTCATCCATGGCGTAGTCTATATTTGTCTGACCCTTATGTTTTTACATAAAACAAAAAGCAGCAGAGTGACATTGAAGCAAAGTAACGTGGATCACACCAATATTTAAAGTAAAGTGTAAGGGAGGTCAACACCACATTTTCAAAAACACTTCATGAATAAGGTTTTTTTTTTCCTTTTTATTAACTAAATTACTTTTAGGTTGTTCATTGATTTCCTATTTTACTTAAAGAAATAACTTTTCAAACTTCTAATACAATAAAAAGGGTTTTATGGCAGATTTTTACAAAATACATTACAAGCGAAGGGGTCCAGAAAATATCAGGGGAAATGTTATAAAAACGAACAGCATTTCTTTTTTAATACCCTATCAAATATTCTAATTGTGATGTGATACACCTGTCCTAGCATTTCTGCCATTCTTGGAAATGTTTCATCATCTGGCATCATGTCTAGAGCCTCCTGTGAAGTTCCGTGCAGTGAGATCTGTGAAATTCAATGTAATAACCACGCCACATGTCTGCGTTTCTGAGTAAAAACTCTTCGGTTAATGTGTGCAGATGCATTGTGGTGATAAAAGATCCGGTTCTGACTGCACTACACCCCTGCACAATTCATTTACTAATGTTTTCCAATATCATTTCAAGCATTGCAATGTAAAAAAACTTACTTAAATAAAGAGAATTTGGATTCCGACTCTTCTAGTGCATTGCACAGCCTTTACAACATTCTATTAAAGCTTGCGTAAAGACAAGCTCCTTTTTATTGGTTAAGAAACCACAAGGTTCATATTCTACAAAATCATTGTAGCTCTGAGGCAAATATTTAATTTTTGGGGGGTTTTTTTGCTTATAGAAGCAGAAAATTATAGACGCATTAGCATTCAAATGTGTCTGAAAGAAAATTCCTTTAAATAAAAATGCTAATAATTTTGTTTATTAAAAAAAAGACAAATATATAAAAAATACATTGGAATAAATCTGAATGTTGGTAATAGCTCACAACGCAGGTTTTAATGTACTTTACATTCTTGTTAACTTTTTGCAATTTCAGACATCATGCTTCCATCATGTCAAATATAAGGAACTGTTTCATAAAATGTTGTTAAAGAACAACTTGTAATTTAATCTTTAAATTTTTATATTTACCCTGTTTAGCTACCATGACCTGATTTGTTAAAGTCTTGTAATTCATCATTTATTCTAGTGTAATCAAACCTTACCTTCTCCTTTGAGCAGGTATTTCCACATACAGTAAGCCCAAAGCAATGACAGAAGGCCTGAGATGTAGAACACACTCTCCCAGCCATACAGGTCCAGCGTGAGCGAGCCTACTCCTCCAATCACCAACGTCCTGCAAAACAGATTTGGTTTAATACAACAGTTTCGCTTTAATAACCAAATTTATTAATCAACTTGTGCATAGTTTTAAATCAAGTTTGCATCATTTTAAACAATTATAAAGGAACAAAAAAATAATGTACACTTCCACTAGACACAGCATTTTACATTATACACTATATGAAGTCATATCAATCCAGTCATATCTGCTTCTTCCCTAAACTGTTACAACAAATTTAGAAGCATTGAGTTGTACTTTGGGTGCAGTATCATTTAATTCTCATTTCACTTAAACTAGGAGACCCAAACAGGTTCCATCAATGCAGCTGTGCTAAAAGCCAGCTCCATGAAGATATGTTTTACATGGGTTGCACTGGAAGATCTTGAGTGTTGTATTGTAATAAACATCTCTGGGAAGAACAGAGTGAACACTGACTGCACCCGACTTTTGAAACTTTTGCCGATATCGTGTTTCAACTATTTATACAAATTGCTTAAAACATTATAAGTAATCTAGAAAACGTAGCAAAATTACTATGATGGATTCATCTATGTATGCATTTAATGTATAAACGACCTTTCCTAAACAACACACATTTGATTTCTTCACAAGAAGTTGCATCAGCTAGATAGAGTGATCCTTTCATTGTATAACCCGGAACACGGAAGGTAAAAAGTTTGCTTTAATTAAATGATTCGAATGTCTCGAATCGTGTTATGCCATGTGTTTATTTGCTTATTGGCTAATTCAAAGATAAACATACTCCACCCCTTATCTTAAAAGCAAATTTAAGTCAGTGTCAGCTATATATACAGTGAGGAAAATAAGTATTTGAACACCCTGCTATTTTGCAAGTTCTCCCACTTAGAAATCATGAAGGTGTCTGAAATTGTCATCGTAGGTGCATGTCCACTATGGGAGACATAATCTAAAAAAAAAATCCAGAAATCATGATATATGATTTTTAAACTATTTATTTGTATGATACAGCTGCAAATAAGTATTTGAACACCTGTCTATCAGCTAGAATTCTGACCCTCAAAGACCTGTTAGTCTGCCTTTAAAATGTCCACCTCCACTACATTTACTATCCTAAATTAGATGCACCTGTTTGAGGTCGTTAGCTGCATAAAGACACCTGTCCACCCCATACAATCAGTAAGAATCCAACTACTAACATGGCCAAGACCAAAGACCTGTCCAAAGACACTAGAGACAAAATTGTACACCCCCACAAGGCTGGAAAGGGCTACAGGGAAATTGCCAAGCAGCTTGGTGAAAAAAGGTCCACTGCTGGAGCAATCATTAGAAAATGGAAGAAGCTAAACATGACTGTCAATCTCCCTCGGACTGGGGCTCCATGCAAAATCTCACCTCGTGTGGTCTCAATGATCCTAAGGAAGGTGAGAAATCAGCCCAGAACTACACGGGAGGAGCTGGTCAATGACCTGAAAAGAGCTGGGACCACCGTTTCCAAGGTTACTGTTGGTAATACACTAAGACGTCATGGTTTAAAATCATGCATGGCACGGAAGGTTCCCCTGCTTAAAGCAGCACATGTCCAGGCACGTCTTAAGTTTTCCAATGACCATTTGGATGATCCAGAGGAGTCATGGGAGAAAGTCATGTGGTCAGATGAGACCAAAATAGAACTTTTGGGTCATAATTTCACTAAACATGTTTGGAGGAAGAAGAATGATGAGTACCATCCCAAGAACACCATCCCTACTGTGAAGCATGGGGGTGGTAGCATCATGCTTTGGGGGTGTTTTTCTGCACATGGGACAGGGCGACTGCCCTGTATTAAGAAGGTATGACCGGGGCCATGTATTGCGAGATTTTGGGGAACAACCTCCTTCCCTCAGTTAGAGCATTGAAGATGGGTCGAGGCTGGGTCTTCCAACATGACAATGACCCGAAGCACACAGCCAGGATAACCAAGGAGTGGCTCTGTAAGAAGCATATCAAGGTTCTGACGTGGCCTAGCCAGTCTCCAGACCTAAACCCAATAGAGAATCTTTGGAGGGAGCTCAAACTCCTTGTTTCTCAGAGACAGGCCAGAAACCTGACTGATCTAGAGAAGATCTGTGTGGAGGAGTGGGCCAAAATCCCTCCTGCAGTGTGTGCAAACCTGGTGAAAAACTACAGGAAACGTTTGACCTCTGTAATTGCAAACAAAGGCTACTGTACCAAATATTAACATTGACTTTCTCAGGTGTTCAAATACTTATTTGCAGCTTTATCATACAAATAAATAGTTTAAAAAAATCATATATTGTGATTTCTGGATTTTTTTTTTATTTTATTATGTCTCTCACAGTGGACATGCACCTACGATGACAATTTCAGACCCCTCCATGATACCTAAGTGGGAGAACTTGCAAAATAGCAGGGTGTTCAAATACTTATTTTCCTCACTGTATATATAATTGTTTTAGATGGGTTAGTTACTACACCAAAAAAAACTAGCATGTATTGCTAATTGTAGTGTAAATGGCATCCTATATGACTTACCCCAAATACGAGCCACTCCCTACAGTGCTCATGAGGAAACCACGCTCGCTTTCCACCACTTTCTGGGAGCACAGACTAGCCAAAGACGGGTAGTGAACACCTGGAGAAGAGACAGGAATAACAAGAACAGAGATTTAGGAGTCTGCATTAACTTCTGAGTCCAAAGTGCTAGTCCAGATGCTTAATGTGTTCACTGACAACAAAAATCAATCAAATGCGAGCGAGCGACTGGAGCCACAATACTTGCATAGCAAAGACACAAAACATAAAATGCAGTCTATAAAATGCATTTAATGCCTACTTCTTCCTGCCTCAGAGAATGGTAACACTGACGCATTCTCAGGGAACGAAGGAAATAAAGCAATCTTACTCCTTAATGCCCCAAAAGCGACCCTGTTTTACAGAAAAAATTATTTGCAGGGCAATCTTCTGTTGTTGACTAACAACTGGTCATTTTGATTAGACGCCATTTGATTTTATTATACTTTTCTAAGCTGTGAAGAATTAACGCTTTTGATAACAGAGATCGCAAATAAAGCTTACACTCTGCTGAGTGCAAATTTAAAGCCACTGCACCTCCGTGACTTTGAGGAGTCAAATTAGATGTCCAACTTTCCCTGAAGACATTAAAATGATTCTTAAAAATTTTTTAAGTGTCTTTGGTGGAATCACTCACCCTGCAGGAGGCCCATGAGGAAGCGGGACACGGTCATGGAGACGATAGGCTGGGAGCAGAAGTGGGCCAGGATAGGCGTAAATGCTGTCATGGCTCCCCATGCTGTAGCAGACAGCAACATCACTTTTTCTCCTCCCACCCTATTTAAAACAACACAAACAAGAGCCATGAAATCTAAGCAGCAAGAGTTACTGGATGTTGGAAATCTACACACAGTCCTGGAAATGACTGAAATTGGAATAAATCCTACTTAAGACTCATGCACTGTTACAAGGATTGATGCAACATTAAACAAGAAGAATAACTTTACGCCATCCGATATACATTTCTATTTAGAGAGCCGTGTCAAATTCTGCTTAAATCTATAAAGCTATAAAATCTGTCATTTATTCTTCAAAATAATCTGACTGTATGCAAGAATACAAGACTTATTTTTTTGTGCAAATTTTTTCATAGCTTGGAGTAGCTTTTTCCAAACCCTATTTTGCATAAACATGTAAATCAGGCTGACATCATGTCACCCAGCAATGAGCCAGATCAGTTTCTGTGTTACATAATGTCACACTTTCCTCATGGTAACCTCAAAGTTTAAATAGTTCTCATTCAGACTTTGGACTTACATGGGGAAAAAAAGCGGTTCGATGACCACCCACTATGCTGACCTGTCACTGATGTAGCCTCCGAGGACCTGAGTGAAGCAGTAGCCCCAGAAGAAGCTGCCAAGCACCATGCCTGACTCCCTCTTGGACCAGCCAAAGCGCTCTGCCATGCTCACAGAGCAGATAGGCATGGCTACACGAGCACAGTACAGCAGACACGTCCCCAACAGCAGCACCGCCGTCCATATCCGCGCTACCGGCCTGTACAGAGAGAACAGGATGAGGATTGGTACTGTGGCAGGATCAGCTCTGTCAATCTGTGGTATCTAAGGAATCTGATATTTCCTGTGGCACATATTTCAAAAATATTGTCACTGACTGTTTGTCATTTTAAACTACACCTTAGGTTTGTACATGTTTGTGTACTGGACTGAGACACTGCTGAACACTAGAGAGAGATAAATATAAGTTTTAAAAGCCATGCCTTCTAACGTGTCTTTTTTATTTTATTTTATTTTTTATTCAATGCAGTTACCAGTAGTCACTTTAAATATACTATAAGATATGCCTTTATTTCTTTACAGGCTCAAGAATGATTATGATATTGCACTTTTAGATTTACACACCTGCCCAAAAGGCTTTGCTCCAAACTGCATTTTATTTTCAGGCAGGATACAGTTTCACAAAAACTGAGCCACCTGGCCTCAGGAAAACAATTTTATATATTCAAACTCTAACATACATGCACTATTATATATCAATAAATGGTATTTGTGTTTGTGTTTTTTGTGTTTTATTCTGTGGGAATCTACTTCTCCCCACCTCACAGACCTGCCATGATGCCACACAAGTGTGCAAGTTGTGTGAGTTGTAGTATATCGACAGAAACTTTAGTCAAGATGAGTAATAACACTATATTATTTTATTCGATATGCTTTGCGTAAAACAACTAATTTTCGTTGTAATAAAGTACTAAATTGAGGTGTTTGTAATGGAGTTCTTCTCAACACTTTGTCTCCTTCAGAGCAGAAACGGTTACAATCCCAAACCGGCACATTTGACACAAAGTATACAAAAAGCGTCCCATTAACATTAATCATATCAAACCCTATCCAGGGAACCTAAATAGGGAGAAATGGATCAAATTGGGACTGAAGCACCAAATCAGCGAGCGCACTCATTCAATGTCTCACTCACCTGGACCAGTTCTGACTTGACTCGGTCCACTTTTTCTGATGTCCAACTCCTTCGAAATTGTCAACTGCACTGTCTTTATCACCGGCCAGGTCTGGACTGGAGTTCTTGCCATGTTTTTGTAGAATTGCCATTCAACAAGAAGTTCGCTTCGCTTTCTTCTGGACGTCCCTTTTCCTCCTTGAGGTCTTACCAAATTTAGTTGGTTGGTGCGACAAGACAAAAAGGCGTTAAAGTAGTATCCCTTTTAGATCGCAGGAACATCATCTCTAAAGGGTTGATCAGCCTCTTGAGTCGTGAACCGCAAAAAAAAATAGAAACACACACTTGGGCTAATTTCGTTTTGCCCCCTGAGATGTCCAAAGCTTTACTCTCGCTTTTCCTGGTTACTGATAATCCACGTGTCAGCGGGGTTTTTTTCTCGCTCTCTTTCAGCCACGCAGTCACTCCAGCCCCTAAACCAGGAAGTAACGTGACTCAGCCCCTTTTGACCAAAACAACCAAACCGTTCAAAATCTCCGAGAAACCAATAGCCGTGTGTTTTACTCTGTTTCATTGCAACACTCCGACTTTGTTCCTTTCTCGAATGACTTGAGGATGTCAAAAAATCATCTCGATTGACAAGATCACTTTCCACTTCACGACAGCGCAGAGAACAGACCCATGTGTTTTAAAGCTAAATAACAGCAGGTCGCTGCCGGATGTGCTGCATTGGCGGTGTCCATGTCCTGGAGGTTATGTGCTGCTGCTGATCAGCATCATACAAGCCATCTGTGGTTCTTTCCTTATCGTCCTAACGTGATTAGCTCATCTGCAGTGCCTTGCCCTGTATGATCTAGGGCTCAATAAGTATAATACTAACAATAACCAGAAATATAGAGGAACTTGTCAGCTGACTTCTATATGGTTAGGTCGAAATGTTTCACTACCCATCTGAGAAGCTTCCACAGACTAAACCTAACCAAATTAAAGTCCAGTTAACATTACTTCAAGATAACCACACCTGGATGACTGAGAATCTTTAGAGACACACAAGAACTTAAAAAAGTATTTAATATCTATGTAAAGCATCGGAGATCTTGGTGAACAAAAAAATTATAATAATAATCATACCATGTGAACAGGGTAAGCAGAAGACATCATAATGAACATGGGAATCTTCACAAAGCAAATGGTCCTCTATAATACTAATACATTTTACAAAATCGTTCGCGATAATTTCAGTCCTTTACAGTCCTGTTTCATCTGTCCTGTTGAAATGATTCACACGAGAGTGGACACATCCACAGATGAGGTAGGAAAACCTGTATGTTACACATAACCGAGCACAATGATCTGGCATTAGATCCAGACAACAATCTACATTTCTGAATGTTTGTTGACAAAGCAGACAGAACAGAGGTTCTTGTTCAAAACACAATGGCTTAAAGTCAATTCAATTCAAAACAAATAGCATTGTCCTCCGTATTTAAAAACGTTCCCGTTTTGGCCATAGATTTAAAATACAAACATTCCCATTTGCACAACCCATTTAATGCAAAAAAGTCTCTGATAAGCAATATCAATTTTAAGTATGTTAAACAAAAACAAAACAATCAGTCACTGACTGAATATAAATAGTGAAAGTGGAGGCAAAAAAAAAAAAGTCAATTTTATTTCCCACACCGGTAACACTGAGCAGCTCTTGTTTTCCTCTCTATTTGGGGTCCTCGATTGTGCCCTTGCTCAGATCAGTCATTTTAGGGTACTTGACCTTCTTCTGGTCCAGTTCATTCTGAGCCCACAACAGAAGTTTTAGGAGTTTTGCCAGTTTGGGCGTCGACTCTCGGTTCTCGTAATCTAGGACTGCTTGGTTTACTTCACTCCATACCTGTTAATACACACAAGTAGAGAAATCAGTGATTCCTTTCAAAGAAAAAGATTTCAAATCCCAGCAGAAACACATAAGAGTATGTGCTCACTTAAAATTTAATCAAGCAGAAGACTAAAAGAACTAAGAAAACAGCATTAATCGATTGTTGTTTTGTTTGTTTGTTTTAATTGTATTGCCATATATTTAAGGGTGTGTGTGCGCTTAAATTCTTTCGGCTTCTCCCATTAGGGGTCGCCACAGCGGATCATCCGTATTCATGATCTGCATGTTCGATTTGGCACGTTTTTTTACGCTGGATGCCCTTCCTAACGCAACCCTCCCCAATTTATCCGGGCTTGGGACCTTGCACTGGCTTGTGCAACCCTAATGGCTGGGGTTGGTTCCCTGACCGGGAATCAAACCCGGGCCGCAGCAGTGAGAGCGCCGCATCCTAACCACTAGACCAATGTGTGTGCGCTTAAATAATTTTTTTTTTTTTTTATTAAAAAAATTATATTTAAACACAGCCTTGCCAGGAGGTCTCAAACCAGGGACGACTTTAACTGCAGAATAAATTCAACAGGCCGGAGAGAAATACATTTATTTAGCAAGAAAATTAAAATGAAATGCTAATGGACATCATGTGTACAGAATTGTTTTGGCTATTTATAGAAGTATTTATTGGAGAGATTCGTTGCTTTTCTGAACGTTGCATAGAATCTGCGCTTATTTATAATCATGGCAAAGATTAAAACAAAGATTTTAAGTACATTTTTAAAGCGTCACCTTCTGTCTCTGCATCATGTTGAGGAGATCTCCAAACGGTGACTCCTCGGGGTTATCGAAGGCCAACAGTGCCAGCGTACGCTCCATCTCAGACAGACACTCTCTGCTCTCCTCGCCCTGCTCGGCCAGCTGTGTCTGCGCAAACTCCAGTGCCGCCTCGGTTTCCCGCAGCCGAATTAACTCGATCAGGTGCTGCTGCTGCACACGGGAACAGACAACAGAACAGAAGGTGGCGTTTTAATTTTTACGCATACACACGCACAGTCCACGTCTTACAATGTGTAAACGAAAAGATTACTAAAACCCAATCAGCCATAACATCAAAACCACCGAGAGGTGATGTAACATTTGATGATCGCAAAACAGCAGCACCTGTCAAGGGGTGGGATACAAAAGCTAGCATATGAACGGTCAGTTCTTGAAGTTGACGTGCTGGAAGCAGGAAAAAGCAGCAAGGATCCGAGTAACGTTGACGTGGAAGCCAGAGATGTTTTGCCAAAACCAGAGGGACCAACACATTATCAGGGTGAGGGGTTTTAATGTTATGGCTTATTCATGTGTATTAGATTTACTGTTATTGGCATTTTGGATGCAAATCTATAGTGATTTCATTGTAAAAGCAGTGTCATTAGTGAAAGTCTGAAGCATGGACATAAGATTAGCCCTCCCATTTATTTATTTTTTAACCTGGAGATGGAAGTACAGGTAGCGATTAGTATCGAGAAGCTCAGGATGCAGATTGTTAATCAGTGCGATGGCCTCCTGAATCTGGCCCTTCAGAATCATCTCCCTGATCTTTATCCTCTCATCTAGTGAGTCCAGGTCAACACTTGGCTCGATTCCTGATTCCAGTCTGAACTTCTCTGCTGCCTCCTTAAAACCCTCTAGAGTGGAAAAGAACACACACAAGTTAAAATGTACAGGGGCCGAGCTATTCAGAATCAACCAACAGCAAATGAATACAAATAAATAACCAAGTACCTGTCACCAGATAATTCATAATAAGTCGATTCATGTCTGCCCGCTGAACGTGGACGTTGTTGAGCTTTTCCATCCATTCCTCTCGAGTTATGTCCTCAGGCTTTTCAGCATAACTCATCATTGGGGGTCTTGAAAAATAAATAAATACAACAGGGGATCTGGTTCATAAAATTACTCACTGCCTTCTGCTCAAGATCTAGAGAGACATTTAGTTAGAACAGAGATATTTAATTTTTTTTTCCACAACAGACAAGGCTGTAAGATTTCCTAGAAGTAATAGATATACCTTATTATATTATATTACATTACATTATACCTGATTATAAGTACCATCCTAATAATATAACAATCACAATACTGGAAACAATAAAACACACAAAATTAAAAAGAAACAGATCGTTCTAAAAGAAGGAGGAAGGAAGTACTGTGGTTGAATTTAGTAATCCAATGAGAAGACACAATTAAGAATTGAGGCCCAGACCACAACACTGGAGCCTCCACAAGCAAACGCAAGCGTCTTCTCTCGCCTGATCCGATTATCACTAACTGTACACTTCTAATCCACAGAAACCCCGAACATTTCTCATGCTATTAATACGATCTCGCATAAATCGTGTGTTACAGTAGGGAATGTCACTTTAATATACCTGATCCTGTGACTGCTGATCTGCAGCTGGTAGTGCAGGCGAGCAGGGCCGCGGAGCGTTTGATCTCGCGTGATTTTGTGACACACGAGATCCCGCGTGTTGCCAGATTCTTCAAAATCGCGCATAAAGTTTTCTTTCAAAGTAGTACGTGCTCCTACTGAAATGTTATACTTTTGCGACGCTATAATGTTGGGTGTGTGTTCTGAGTGTATGATGCTGAGAGTCTGAAACAAGTTGTATATATTGTCTATATAAGACAATATTTTATTAGGAACGCAGTGTGGTATTGACTGTGGTATGGCTGTTAGTGGCAGATGAGCTGGTTTGAATATTTCAGAAACTCCTGATCTGAGAATTTGAGAGTCTCTAGTGTACACACACTCTCTCTCACACACACACACACACACACACAAAAAACTAAAAATAAAGTAAGCATCAGCCAGGAACACCTTGTAGATGGAATAGGAAGAGGAATAGGGCCAGGATGGTTTGAACTGACATGAATGCTATAGAAAAGCAAATTAATTGAAAAGAAAAGAACACACAACACACCGAACCTTGATGTGGATGGCTCACAATAGCACATCAGGGTCCACTTTTATCAGTCAGGAACAGGAATCTAAGGCTACACTGGTCACTGAAACTGGGGAAAAAAAGGACAATGTTTTTACAGCTTTAAGCTGTCATATCACTGCAATGTTATGGATATTTTTATAAGAAAGAAAGAAAGAAAGAAAGAAAGAAAGAAAGAAAGAAAGAAAGAAAGAAAGAAAGAAAGAAAGAAAAAGAAGCACAATTAAATTCTTTCATTGCATATCCCAGATTGCTAGGAAGCTCAGTGCAGAATCAGCCATGATACAGAGCAAAGGGGGTTAAGGGTCTTGCTCAAGGGCCCATAGTGGGATATGGGTCCTTAGTAGTTTAAGTAACTTCTTCAAAATGGCCTGTATCTCATGAGCAGCTGATTTATGAGTCAGGTTAAAAACAAAGTTAAGCAAAACAGTTTAAGTGTTTCAGGAAGGTAGGTCTTCACCCCGTCGCTTGAAGATAGCCGGTGACTCCCCTGATCGGATATGTAGGAGTTCATTTCATCACCTCTGTGCCAGAACAGAGAAGAGCCTTGAAGTATACTTAACTCTTACCCTGAGAGAAGGTGGGCCCAGTCGAGCAGTGATAGATGATCTCAGGCAGCGAGGTGCAGTGCGAGGAGTGATGAGGTCTCTGAGGCTAAAAGATGTTGGTCCATTTTTGGCTTTTTTTCTAGGCAAGCATTTGTGGTGTGTTAGCAACATGTGATGAAAAGGACAGATGATTGTCTATGGTTACCCCAAGGTTGCAAGCTGTTATCTGAGAGTTTTGTATAGTTATTCTGAAATCCTGACCTGGAGATGAATCCCTTGGATGACCAACAGTTCGGTTTTGTATATTCTGGATAGTCGACAGATGGATACAACTTTATTGTCATTGCATACTACAGGTACATGCAGTTTAGCATCAACCAGAAGTCCTAATAGTACATAAAACTTTTACATATCTATACATCATCTGCATATACACTGTGTATAACCTTTTTACAGTTGTACATACAAGGTACATATCTCACATTGTTAGTTTAAATATCTCATATTTCTCTACATATATTGTGCTTTGTAAACATCATGCTCTAATTTAATTGTCTTTAAATATTATTTTTCTACTCTAAATCGTGTGTGTGTGTGTGTGTGTGTGTGTAGCCTTTGCTTGCACAACAGAAAAAGGACTTTTGTCCTATAAATCTCGTTTGTATTTGGATGTTGAATTTAGTGGCGGAACAGGTCACGTGGTGCCTTTCAGAGGCTTTCGGCTTCTCTCGGCGTGTCTCCGCCTCTGACGTCAGTCTCCGAATCCTTCCTCCGAGCGCCGTGAAACGTTTATAATCTCCGGTGTACATGACTGCTGAATACCGCCTCCTACACACACAAACCGAGTTTCCTCAAAGTGTTTCCAGCAGGACACTGACGACCTCTGTATAAATTCACGGACCTATCCTCCAAAGGTAAGGAAAAAGAAATGAAATTAAAGTACAGCGTCTTAAATCTTGGACCTTCACTAGTCAGCAGTAGCATTTATGCTAGGAGTGGATTATGGAGCAGCCCTGACAGCTAGTCATCTACAATCCACACTGCTTCTAACCCATTAATACTGGTAGTTAAGTGAGAGAGCGAGGAAGCGAGGGAGGATTGCAATTTAGGTCCGTTTTTTAAATCAAGTGCACTGCATTCGGCGGAAAAGCCATTATTTCACACTCTTTCAAGTGCGCTGATAAAGGGACCAGGGAGTCATTAGGGACGTGCACAGGGAGTCGATTCGTACAGATTAACGTCTAATTCCAGCTGGTCAAATCCTGTGTGAAAAGATATACCAGCACATTCATTACACTTCTAATATTGTCCTCGAATAATGGGCAGATGTGGTAATATTATGGACCATAAATATTCGTATAAATACTAAAATCTGATGTTTGCTAAAATAAAATAATATATTTTTTTTTTTCTAATTTATGTTTGAGAGATCTTGTGTTGATTCTCGTGATTGGCTTCTTTATAGTCTTTCATTTTCTGTTTCACTTCAGAAATTGCATATATGTCCCCTGCATAACCTTTGTTTAAAAATAAATAATTATTTAATTTGGCCTTTTTTTTTTTTTTTTAATCTTCTACGGATAAATATAAAAAATAAATATTAAGTCTATATCATGTCTCTCTTTATTCATTCCATTATCTCACCAGCATTATGTGATTGTGTGTGTGTGTGTGTGTGTGTGTTGAGGGCTGTGGTTTGTATACACTCACATTTCTTTTGTTTGTTGAATATTTAGTCATCCCTCATGGACTTGTAGAGACTGCCAGGCTAAAAGCCTTAAAATTAATGAGCAAACTGGATTTATTAATCTAAATTTCGAAACAGGATCAGCAGAATGTTCAGTATGAGGTATGTTTAGTGTTAAGAGTAAGATCAAATGTTTTTATTTTTCATATATATATATACATATATATATATATATATATATATATATATATATACACACACATTATATATATATATTTTTTTTGTTGTTATCAAAAGTTAAGGATATTCAATATTGACTATTCTCCCTGATTGCTTTTAAAAGATAGAAACGAATGTGCATATTTTTTTTAGGAGAAATGAGGAATGCATACCTGTAGGAAATACAGTATATAAGGTTTTATGATTAAAACTTGTGTGGGGATTTAAGAAGCTCTGTTTTTTAAAGTTTTTATATATTTTTGTGCTCACTTATTTATCAGTCCATACATTTATCTATTCTCTCTCTCTTTTCCATTCTCATATCTATCTATCTATCTATCTATCTATCTATCTATCTATCTATCTATCTATCTATCTATCTATCTATCTATCTATCTATCTATAAATAATAATACTTGTAGTTTAGCAAACATAAATGTACACTAATAACTGGACATGTGTGTCATGACAGTTGGTTAAATCCCGGGTGCACATTATACCAACCGCTCAAACGTTTTAACTGAATAAAATCCTCAAATCCTGAATAAATATTTTATCACATGAACCATAAATATCTGTGTAAGTACTAGAATATTTCGAATTTAACAAACATGATTTTCTTCTGGTTTGTGTTTTCACTGTCGAGATCTTGTGTTTATTCATAGAATTTGATTCATTATAATCTCATGACGGGGCTAAAACTGGTACATTTCATTCTACAGGTGCGAATCCTGCTGATTTCAGCTTTTGTTTCCTGATATTTACCTGCCAGCTATTCCTAAAGTTATAAAACATTTCCCTTGCGTATTTCTTGCTTGCAATAACAGGTTGTAACAAGTTAAAGTAGTCAACTCACTGATCAGCAAACCGTTGCATTCTTCTTTTGCGATGTTCTTTTCCTGGTTTGTACCACAGTTGTTGTTGGTTTTGGACAACCCCACCCCCCCCTCCCTACAATAAAACACATGGTCATGTTAAGTTCTGGTGATTGACTTGGGCTGTTGACTCTCTTTTTTTGTTTTTGTTGTGTAGGCAGGTTGCTTTGACTCTCTATGTCTTGCTGCATGAAGAAGTTCCTCTTAATTTGTTTGGATGCATTTCTCTGGCATCGGCTTCTATATTCACAGTTTGGCTTGTGATCCCATCACCTCTGTCCTGTGGAGCTTGTTGATGAGCTCACTGCCTATTGTTTTGGTGTTTTTTCAGTCGTATGTTCTAATATTTTTGATCACTTGATAAATAGGACGGTAACAAAAAGTGTTTAAGGCAAATCAAGACAATGAAATTCTGTTGTCACATTCACCTCAAACCAAATGTCTTTTGTGTATAACAAAAAATAATTGTCATGGTTTTAGTGCTTTTGGAGCAGTATATATGTATAAATAATTAATAACAAGGCAGCGGTAGAACATTATTGATCCAGAGTAACATGGTTAGTATTTATTAGAGTAGGCCGTAAGCTACATTTCAACACAGTGCAACTATGGGTTTGCTCCCATGAATAATTGGATTATTCCCTAATGTAAATCTGATCATAAGGGGGTTTAATATCGGAGCTTCAGGACTGCAAACAGTTTGAAATCTAATTCTGTTATCTAGTCAGTGTTGATGGAACCATATGCAGAGAAACTGAATTCTATGTGGTCTCAGGAATAGATCTAAATTGAGCTGGTGAATAAAGATGAAGGCTGAGGAAAGCGTGAGAATGCCTTTAGAGTGTGCCAGTGCAGGAAGACAGACACTCCCTGGCAAGAAGTAAGGACACAGCTGGAGAAGAGCTGGTGTTGATGAGTCATGTGCGTTTTTCTCACAAGTCTAAAACAGATCAATGTGTTCGTTCCCGTTGCATGCGAATTTTACCCATGTGTTAAGAAGGCATTGAATGTAATTGCATCCTGTGGTTATAATACTACTACTTTTAAGGTTGTTGTTTTTTTTTTTTATTAATTTTTTATTTTCACTTTTTATAAAAAAAACTTTTCCCAAAATTATATATATATATATATATATATATATATATATATATATATATATATATATATATATATATATAAAATTTTGGGAAAAGTTTTTTTTATAAAAAGTAATATATTATATAATATATATTTTATAATATATTATATTATAAAAAACTTTGGGAAAGTTTTTTTTATTTTTTTTTTTTTTTATAAAAAGCGAAAATGTAAGATTCAATACATTATCATCATCATCGAATATGATGCGTCCCAATTAATTAACAAGCAGTACAGCAGTTATATGTAATGTGACCCAACATGAAGATTGGGAAGTCATCCGGTTTTCTTTTTTGTTTGTTTTGCCTTTCCTTTTTTTTTTTTTTTTAGAATTTTTACCCACTGCAGCCTCAGATTCCGGTTCTTGGCTGACCAGACTAGATTCTGTTTAGGTCTTCTGCTCTTGCAGCCCATCTGTCTTTAAGTTTGATGTATTGTCTGTTCTGAGATGTGTTTCTGCTCATTGTAATTGCAAGGAGTGGCTATTTGTTACCACAGCCTTCCTGTCATTTCAGAACAGTCTGTCTATTCTGATTTCTCTCATCAATAAAGCATGCCTGCCTCCAGCATTGCTGCTTACTGAAGTTCTTTTGTTTTTTGCACCATTATGTAAACTCTAGAGAGTATTAATACCAGGCAATCGCCAGCTTGGTAAATGCTTAAACCAGCCTGGAACCATCAACCATGCCAAGATTAAAATCATGGAGAGATGATTATTTTTTTTTCTGTATTTTGCTGTTTGATAGTTCTTAACCTGTAGTCCATTAGCATTGTGCAGGTGGATACGTAGAGTCTCTTGTAAGTCATATACGTGTCAAGCAAAGAATGAAATCTTAATGTAAAGTCACAACATGGCTCAACCATGTGTGCATTAAGTTATATTCAGGAGCCTTCAACCCCCTGACCTCTTTTGCTCCTGTCTAAACCCCAGGCATTGAATCATTGATAGCAGGGATCGGAACTATTTTTAGCTCCAATCCCTGCTTGAGGTTGGCTGCTAGCTTTTTTCACCAAATGATTGTGGAGTCCAGCAACACAATACTGTGTAAATTGTGCAGCTTTTATGGGCTTATTTACAGGCTCTTTCAAATGCATTAGTTTCATCAATATTGTATGTCTTCAGGTGGTACTTAATCAAGGATGGACAAAGCACTTGTCTGGTAGATTTTTGTGTATATGTAAGTTGCCTGTTGGACACAACACCCAGAAAAAAGAACAATCCTTTTGTTAAAGTGCATTTGAATGGTGTTGCACTTCACTGGGTGTAATTTATGCATCTGTATTATATGCTTCTAAAATCCCGACTCCTGCATTGGCGATGACAAGCGTTCTGGTTAAGAATCAGGAATGTTCAGGTCTCTGGAAATGTACATGAAATATATCTCTCCTTCGCTCTCTATGGGCATCAAGTCTTAAAGCTGTAATGTCGGTGACTTTTTGTCAGAGGCACAAGTCATATGCACTATAATCATTTGTTTCTCTGTAATACAATTTCGGCGAGTTCGTTCAATGCAGTATGACATTGTTTGCGACTACATAGTTTCTTATTAAAATTTTTTTAGCAAACAAAACAAAAGAATGGCAAGGATTTCCGCACATGCTGGCTAATGAGTTTATGATTTGTCCATGTCTTTCACAGTAAAGAAGGCTAAGCTTTAAGGGAGTTGAAGCTTCGTGATCAGGAAGTATGTAATGGTGCAATATGTCATGAGTTGTTTTAGCACATGCTAACTGGAGACAAAAAAACCCCCATCCCCACAAACCACAGCATTGTTTAGCAACACCAGGCTGACCAAGAATAACTAGATATTATATGAGGGATATTATATGTGCTAGTTTTACATTCTTGATTTGAATCAGGCAACAACACTGGCCATCACGTTTTGATTCAATTGGATTTGATTATTAGAATGTTTTGAACAAAATTTGAAGGATCAAATATTATGACCTGACCTTTTCATAAAACAAACAAAAAAATGCCATGAAAAGAGGTTTGATATCAACGACTAAATGTATTCTAGATACTACCTTAAAAATGAATAAATGTTCAGGTTATCCTAAAAAATTTGACAAAGTTTTGTTGAAAATGAATAATTGAATCTAGGATCTATAGTAGCGCCTGAAGCATAAGTTTACTAGCAACAGAGCCCCAAAGTCGGTTAAAATGCCTGATTTCTATGACTTTCTCAAGCACTGTAAACACTGTTGGTTTGTCATTTAAAAGCTACATAAAGCTCCCCCCCCCCCCCCCATTTTTAATTGCTATACCATTGGTGTGTGATCATATATAAGCTAATACTTACATTATTTGCGATCTGGAGAACTGGAGCGATCGGCAGTGGCGATCAAAGTAAATGTACCAGGAATTTCTTACTGCACTTAAGTAGCTTTTTCAAATATCTGTATTTTACTGGAATATTTCCATTTGGGGAGACTTTTACTTTAACTTCACTACATTTCAAAGTTAAATATCTTCCTTTTTATTCTACATTTTGCCAAATCAGTTGTTCCTATTTTATTTATGAGTGGACAAAAATGTAACTGGTCACGCACTCAGCAGTCCACCAATCAGGGTCCAGCACACACTCTGTTTTAAACTAGATTGTTTCTTGTTGTCCACTTAACAGGAACATACATTTTAGCATCAGATTAACAGCAAGCAAAACATTTTGACAGGAATAAATGACGAAAGAAACTCCTGACTTGAACTTACCACAAAACCTGTGGCCTAATTTGCATGATTTTTATTTTTTTTTTCGAAGTAGTTGAAAAGAAGGTTTTGGGCTCATGATAATTTTAATAGATATCAGTGTTTGACTCATTATCATTCTATTAATAGACTGTTCTATTCTATTAATAGCAGATAGTGACATTGGAGCCTTTTTTATATTAACTGAGTTGAATAAGTGACTGAAATGATAATAGGAACATTATAGCCATAATAAATCATAGTACTTTGGACACTTAAGTACATTGTAAGGGCAAATACTTTTGTACTTTCACTCAAGTTTGTGTACTTTGTCCACCACTGGAGATCCGTCACTGTACAAGTGAAAAATGGTGGAGCAGTCACCACGAAAAAGAACAGGATCAAGTGGCCAGCGTCCTTTTTTTTTTTTTTTTTTTTCTCTTCCTCTGTGGAAAACAGAGTTTAGGACTACTGATGTATAAATGGTAGAATCACATCAAATGCTAATTAATCATAAGCTGATATTGTGCTTTTCTACAATGTGCTCCAGGACACATTTTCCGTGATCACGCGTTGTTAAAACCAATTATTTAAACCAACGTACTTCTACAACAAATGTGCTCTGTGGATTTATAGTTATTGATAATATTGTATTAACACATCATGTTACTTAATAACTACTAGGTTATCACAGGCTAGTTTGCGGGCAATAATTAGTTTTTGCAGGTTAAGAAATGAAATGGTATAAAAGAACAAAAAGAAGCTCAAAAAGAAAAAGTTGCCTACACATGCTAAATATGGCTCTGATTTTGCCATTAGTCTTTATTAACTTTCCGTTATTAACGAATACATTACAGTTAGCCTACTTTACAGCACTGTTCATGTGCTTACTTGTGTTTTTCAGCATTTTTTTTTATATTTTCCTCCAGTTTTACAGAATGATATTGTTACGCGTTTTCAGTCACCTCTTCTTGAATAGTGACAGTGTAGCGTAATAAAAAATAGAAGATTTAGTGTGTGATGGAAATTCACTGGTACTACATCAATACTGATAATGTAAAGAATTTCTAATAATCAGATTTGTCAAAATTATTTTTATTTTATTAAATGTTTGTATTTATATTTGTATTTTTAACATTGGAATGCCTGTTGATGTTGTACAGGATACAAATGTTTATAAGACGTTATATGATCACTGGGTTTAAAATCCTCAGGTTTGATGGTTTGGTTTGATCTGTACAGTAAATACAAATATTTTCCTCCAGAATATCTGCATCTGAATCTATTGCCTAACAAATGCAAATGTGTTAAGAATGTTTGTTTGTAAATGTTGCTGTCGACATTTAATTGGGCATATATTTTTTTTCATTCCACTATATCCATCTTTACACATCCACACTTGCCCCTGTGTTGGTAGCCATGGCAACTGAGAGTCATTGTAAATCCATCCCCTCCCTCACAAACATCCTCTTCATCGACGAATACGGTTTGAATTCCTGATGTTTATGTTCACAGGTCTTCATCTGAACATTTTTTTTAATTTAGGTTTAAAGGACATTGGACAGGCAGCAGACTTGCTTTCTTTTATTCAAAAGACCACACCATGAAGCTCTGTATTGAGGTTTCCTGTGTGTGCGCTTGTGTGTTTAGAGATGACAGACTCTCAAAGCACAGTGTTTGCTCACATGCTGCACTGGTATAAAAGTAAATAGGTGGTTCAAAGCAAGACAGAAGCTCTACCAGGTACACAGCTCTCATCTTTCAGCCCACAAAAAGAGTGGCACAAGATAGCATGAACAAGAAAAAACAATGCAGAGGAGGGCCGAGAATATTCCAGTAGTGCTCAGAGAGGTGACCGACAGCTGTACTGAAAAAAACATTAATATTTATATGTACTGTTTATTTTCCCTTTAAGGTGCTTGTTCTCAGGATAGTTTTGTTCCTGAACTATGTTTAAGCAAAATGAAGTGAGCGATATACAGAGGAATTAGGTCTAATTATTTTTGTCTATATGATCATACAGAAAGAAGGAGTGGGTGGAGAGAAGGAGAAGGAGGAGAAGATGTGGGGAAAGTGTGACAGGAAGAAGGTGGTGGAACTGTTACCGCATTTCTCCAAAGGGTGTAACTCATAATTTGTTCTTGTGAAGAGCTACAGTATGCAGGTTCAATAAGCAAAGTCAAACCTACATACTTCACAATATGGACAATAGAACAGCATCTCATATGTTTGCAGGAGTTATACTGTAGATCTAAGTGTCCACTGGATAGATCTGAAACCTGAAAAAGAAAAAAAAGAAAAGTTTTCAGTCCCTGCTGAGTTTTCAAACATCTTTTCAAAAACTGCTCATCCACACTGAGGCTTCTGAAAATGCTATCTAATGTCAAAGCAAGCACAATAACTCCAGTACAAGTGTTTATATTTATAAACTTGGGCAAACATTGAGAAAAAAAATAATAAAAATCCCACTGTCCGATGGTGGGTCAAAATATAGACAAAAAGATCTTTTCGAAAGAATCGTTCGCAATTGTTGCATATTAATGTGGACATGCTCATAGATTATGGAAGTGTACACCATATAACTTGCTGTTTGTAGAAGTTACGGTTAGCTAACCCCACTTTGAATCCGTGTTCCAACAACCTATTTTCTAATTAACTGGTTTTCTGTGGCGTCTTAAAAAGTCAAAAATGTAAAAAGAAAGATTTTAGACCTTAAAAATGTACAATAATTGACATAAACAGGTCTTATTTTTCCGATATCCCATGTAACGCTACCTCTAATCCTTATTGAAGTGCTCATGCAGCACTTAAAAATGTTTTTGTTTGTAAGTTTGTGTCATAGTTTTTTCTTTTGCTAGTCCAAATAAATTCGCTGTTTTACAACTACAAATGAGACCAACATGCAACAGCCAATCAGCTTTCTGTTATCATTGTGAATCTCTCTTGGATTGTACCACAGACTTAAAACGGATATTTTCCAGCTCTGGGAAAGGGCAAGTTTAGCGATACTTGGCTTGAAATAAATTTATGTTGTGGGACAGGGCTTACATTGCAATGTAATGGTCATAAAGTCTTAAATTGGACTTTATGAAACCTGAAAACCCGAAACCAGAAACCCTGAATCAAGTACACACGTTTTAATAGAGAAGATTCTCTACTTTTTCATTTCCCAAACATTGCAGTCATTTGCAGGTAATTTTATTTTCACATTGCTTTATAATAAGGGACATTGTCACAAAGCAGCTTTAGAGAAGTCATTACAGTAATCCCCCGCTTTATCATTCTGCTCGAATCTCACGCCCCCCCTGGTTTATTATGCATTTATTGCATTTGCAACATAACTAATTTGTTGATTTTCCCGGTCTCTCACGGATAGCATGATAGACCAAAAATGTTTTTTATGGAGTTATGAAGTTAATAAAAATATAATTATTAATTGTAAAATTTTAATACAGTACTGTATACATAAAATAGCATTTTTGGGGCGGCGTCCGTTTATCACGGTTTTTGGTTTATCACTGCGATAAACGTGGGATAACTGTATATAGATTTGCATATAGAGCAATAGTGGCAAAAACTCTTTAAGGAAGAAAAAACGTTGAGAGGCAGCAGAGTCAACAGGGAACACATCCTCTTTCCGAGTGACGCCAGGAAGTAAGAATCTGAGTCATTACTCACCTACAACTATCTACTATTTTTTTTTGTAAGGATCTTGAGTATGAGCATCAGGTGCATTATTTATGTGTCAATAAAGAGGGCTGAAAAATATCAGTGCCAATTGAGACCAAATTTAAATAGAGGGAGATAGAGGTCAGGGGGTTCTGGATTTACAGAAAGAAAGAAGTCTGGGCTAGAAAGACATTTCTGCATTGCTGCTTCCTGCCACAGTATGTATTTGTTACACATGGTTCCTCAAAAATAAAAGCTATACTGCCTTAAAACTAGAGGGTGTCTCGGTCCACAAAATTCACTGTTATACCTCGGTTTTTAAGTCACAGTTTGTTACAATTTCGATGCAGTTTGGTGGAAGAAATGCAAAGTATGAATTTTTATTTTTTATTTTTTTTATTAATGCAGTTTTATTATTATTATTATTATTAGCATTTGTAAACAGCAACGGTTTACATTTGTAAAACAATTTTAATTAAAATGCTTACTTGAATAAATAATATATAAATATTTTCAAGAATATTTATTTTCTAAAAATAATATGTAAAGTTTAAATTAATCCAATACAGTTTTTATATTGATTAATTTAAAATAAATTAATCAATCAAATTGGCACAAATAGAATTAAATAAATGGAAAAATCTAATATTTTACATATGTTAGACCATTTTGGTAATACAGATGTGTATATAAGTGTTTTTTCAAAAAAAAAATATATATATATATATATTATAATTATTTTGGCATACTTAAGGAATCCATACTTCATTCTTTCAGTCCCTCAATATGCGGAAGCAAACGTTCAAGAATGCATATCGCTAGACTTTCGTAATACTGGAAGTGGAGCGTTTTCACACAAACACAAAACAACATGCACTACAAAACGTACTTCCAGTACAGAGTGAGTAGCCACAGTGACACTGCGCTAACTCTAGAATTTTTTTTTAATACCCTGGTATTGATTTGTATGTTTTCAAGTTTAATAATAAAATAAAAGTGCAAGGCGAGGACTAAACAAAACTGCGGTCCGCCACTTAATGTCCCCGAGGGAACTCAGATTTTTAACCATGTTCTACACGTAAAAATTATTGTATTCGATACACGTGTGTACCGAACCAAAAGCCCTGTACCAAAAAAAGTTCAGTATGAATGTGTACCATTACACCTATACTTAAAACACTTGTTTTTGCCATGGCTGCCAAAATGTCTTTTTTACATTTGAAAGACTGAAAAGGCTAAGCCCTGCTAGCCCATTTATACCAGTGCTTGGTTTGAGATTGATATATGCATTTTACTGTGTATATAATAATCCAACTGTTTTTGAGTTTAATATTGTTACAATCGCTTTACTTGGACTCTACAAGACACTAAATCTGAAGGTGTACTGTGGTATCTGGCACCAAGGTGTTAGTAGCAGGTCCTATAAGTTGTGAGGTGGGGGCCTCTATGGAACAAACTTATTTTCCAGCACATCCCACAGATGCTCGATCAGATTGGGATCTGGGGAATTAGGAGTCCAATTTAACACCTTGAACTTTTTCATGTTCCTTAAAACATTTCTGACTTTTTTTTTGCGCGGTGTAACCGGAAGTGGGAATACCTTTTTTTTTTTTTTTTTTTTTTTTTTTTTTTTTTTTTTTTTTTTTTATATATATATAAAATTATATATATTTTCTCCTTATTAATGACTTTAAATGGGTACATATGGTAATGCTCAGGTGTACATCTGGTCACTCTGGCCATTGTTCTGAATCTCTCAAGAAATATATATATATATTGTATCTTAATTTTCACATGGGATAAAACTACAG
Organism: Silurus aristotelis; assembly: GCF_946808225.1. Classification (NCBI taxonomy): domain Eukaryota; kingdom Metazoa; phylum Chordata; class Actinopteri; order Siluriformes; family Siluridae; genus Silurus; species Silurus aristotelis. Next base: position 14,100,448 of record NC_139592.1, on the reverse strand, counting down.
TTTGACATAAATGGCCTTAAAATGGAACCTGGCAAAACTCCCAGTTCAGTCATCAGTAACTGCTCCCGGTGCATCCAGAACCAATCAAAGAACCTGAGCATAATTTGTATTGGCTAGAACAGATTGTACATATACAGTATCTCACAAAAGTGTGTACATCCCTCACATTTCAGCAACCATTTTATTATATGTTCTCGAGGGAAAATACTACATCCAGTGGTCAGTATGAGAGAATTGTACTCGCAGCACAAAATTGTAACTGCTCCAATACAAGAAACACAAATTTGTATGATCCTGTCAAGAAGTCAAAAATGTAAACATGATCACTAGGACATGTGGCTTTGCCTGGTTACACAACATACAGCTGTTATCACTATGGGTGTACTCACTTTTGTTGCCAGCTATTTTGACAGTAATGGCTGTATAGTGAGTTATTTTTTAGAGGACAGTAAATCTATACAGTAAATCCATTTCAGAAGATTTACTAAAATAGTTGCTGAAATGTGAGGGATGTACTCACTTTTGTGAGATACTGTACATCAGAAGAAGCAAATATGATTTTTTTTTATGATTTTGATGAATAAGTGATTGTATCAAAGGAATTACAGTCAAGACAAATTCCTTTCACCTGCCTTTTATCCATTTAAGCCTTACGAACTTGGCAACATGCCATTTAATTCAAGCGCTTTGTTCTAAATCCAGACTGAGTAGATTGCAATAGAATTAGAATCAAGACCCTCTACCATCTGTTCAACAACTTGCTATTTCTCTCTCTCTAACACTTGCGTTATTTCATGTATAATATTAAGAACCACCAAGGGTTTGAGAGGTGACAGAAATAACTTGGTTCGCTAGAACTAATCCGCTAATGCTCTGTGACGGAATGATTAGCCTTAGGGAGCTCAGGTCACCGTGCCACGGATGAAAATGGATGGGAGAAAATAGCCTCAGTGATAAAAAAATAATTCTCCCTTAAATGCTTTGTTTTGCCTTGTCAAGCTTTAGTAAATCTGTCCAATGTAAATTGAAGAGTACTGATGTTCTTTATATTATATTTCTTCAATTCTATGGTTTTAAATATCTTAAATAACAATTGTGTGTTTCACACCAACATTTATAAAGAAACAAATAATCTCCAGGATCCAAATGGGGGCAAAAAATAAGTATGCCCTTACTAATTCTGCAGTCACTTAAAGAGTAATTAGCAACCAAGTGTTAATTATAATATACACATAAGTATGTGACTGCCTCTATAGAATTTGGTGTTTTGGCGCAATTGGGTGTGTTTACATCTTACCAAGCAGAAATTACATCAGCCGTGATCTCAGAGGAACAATTGTTGCTTCTCATCAACCTGGGAGGGGTTATAAGGCCATCTCCAAACAAATTGAATTTACCAGTCTAAAGTGAGAATTGTTTACAAATGGCAAACGTCAATTTTTCCAAAAGTACAGGTCCCAGTAAATTTGGTCCAAAAACCAGAAGGTCCAAAATGTGACCCAGGTGACAAAGGACTAGGAAAAAAATCTTCTCTGCAAAAATAAAAATGGAGCATGACTTGACTTTACATTTTAGCTGGGAATAAAAATTCTGGGACAAATATAGTTTGTGCCTGATGATCATATATTCCCAGTTTGATTTTATAAATCCAGTGACAAGGTGAAATTCAAAACACAGCACATTACTACACAAGACTTTGTAGGGCAATGATTTGAGCTTAGTTTGCAGCAATAGGACCTAAAGTTATTTGCAAACATTGATACAGCGACAAAGTCCACTTTACCATAACATGCATGACACAAATGTGAGGTCATCTGTCCAGCAGCTTAAGCTGGACCAAAATTGGGTCATGTGACTAAACAATGATCTCAAGCACACCAGCAAATCTAAATCTGAATGATTAAAGAAAAAGGTGTTGAAATGGTCATGCCCTCAAACATCATAAATGCCCACGGAAATTTCTCTAAAAACAAACTTTGTACTTAATCAAATTACACAAAAGTATTGGGTCACCTGGTCATATTATGTAGTAAGTGATTTTTGAGCATTGCATTCCACATTTAGTCCCAATTTGCTCTTATAATTCACTCCACTCTTCTGGGAAGCTGTTCCGCTAGATTTTGCAGTGTGCTTATGGATTCATGAGCCACAAGAGTGTTACAAAAGGCAGGTATTGATGTAGGTAAATAGACCTGTGGTACAGTCAGTGTTCCAATTCATTTCAAAGGTGTTCAGTAGGGATGAGATCAGTGATCATCTCTATAGCAGGCCACTCGAAATCTTCCTCTCCAGAGCCAGTTTGGAAAAGAACCACATAAAAGTCAAGTGACCCAATACTTTTAACAATATAGTGTATATACTTCATCCAACATCATCCAACATGGTTCCAAATAGAAAGGAAAAAACAAAGCACAAAACAAAATCAAAAACTTACATAAACGATTAGCACGTGACAAACTAAGCGTTGGCTACTAGTTCAACAACACCCAGGGTTTTTTTTTTCTTTCTCTCTCTCTCTCGGCCAAACAGGTAGGCTCTTTATAAGTGAGGCTTCTCCCCTCAAAGTCAAACGGACCAATAACAACAATAGTTCAGTTACTTTACTTGAGAATTAAATGATCATCAACATCATCCTAAACATTGTCATTAGTGTCTTCTTTAAGAAGCTCTATTTTCAACCAGACAGGCATCCAAGATAACATAAAATAAAATTCTCCACACTCTCAATAAATTAACTCCTCCTATAGGTGGAACAAATACGGATTCCCATTTGCGGGCCGGCCTCTCCTACTAGGAAACTCCAGAGAAAAAAATAAAACAAAGAGAATCATTATCGAACAAACCGATATTTGTCTGATTTTCATTTACCTTTTCTTATTTACAAAGACACCAAACTAAAACACTAGTCACACTGCAATGTGCACCTTTCATGTGACTGAAAAAGGTGAAAAATGAGACCAAGAATAACATGATCTTACACAAGACTTGTCTGGTTCTTTAAATTACATTACATACAGTCACTGTCACACACACACACACACACTAATATATATATATTATATTAGTGTGTGTGTGTGTGTGTGTGTGTGTGTGTGTGTGTAAATAATAGATTTTCAGGTGTATGTTTGAATGTTATTTAGATCAAGATATTGTTTATGATATTTTCATATCTAATTGATGTGATGTAAACACGTGATTGGTTCTCATGTGAGTTTTAAAATTACAGTGTAAACTGGCATGCAGGGTTTGAAATGTGACGGAAATAACTCCCTGTGTATTCAGATGTTCCACTAAAGCTGTCTTTTCCTCTGGAAAGCTTGATGAATATGGGGCATCTGTTCAGTCTAGTGGCAGGAAATAAATAGATTGGGAGACACACAGAGCACAAAGTGGCAGAAGGGGAAACCAGCTGTATCACATCTTATCAGGCCTCACATTCAATGTATACTAGGAATGCACATGATTTTCATTCTTGAAACTTTTATACCCCTCCCCGTTCATCCAAGCACTGTAAAAGGCACTGAAGGGAGGAAAAGTCATCATAGACAAAAATTACATTATTAGGACAAAAGATTAGTTATGTAATCCTTCCTACTGTGTGTGTATATATATATATATATATATATATATATATATATATATATATTACATACACAGTACAGACCAAAAGTTTGGACACACCTTCTCATTCAAAGAGTTTTCTTTATTTTCATGACTATGAAAATTGTAGATTCACACTGAAGGCATCAAAACTATGAATTAACACGTGGAATTATATATGGAATTATATACATAACAAAAAAGTGTGAAACAACTAAAAATGTCATATTCTAGGTTCTTCAAAGTAGCCACCTTTTGCTTTGATTACTGCTTTGCACACTCTTGGCATTCTCTTGATGAGCTTCAAGAGGTAGTCACCTGAAATGGTCTTCCAACAGTCTTGAAGGAGTTCCCCGAGAGATGCTTGGCACTTGTTGGCCCTTCACTCTGCGGTCCAGCTCACCCCTAAACCATCTCGATTGGGTTCAGGTCCGGTGACTGTGGAGGCCAGGTCATCTGGCGCAGCACCCCATCACTCTCCTTCTTGGTCAAATAGCCCTTGATGCCTTCAGTGTGACTCTACAATTTTCATAGTCATGAAAATAAAGAAAACTCTTTGCATGAGAAGGTGTGTCCAAACTTTAGGTCTGTACTGTATATATATATTTTCTGCAACATTTTTATTTTTTTTAACTTTACTCTTACTGTAAAATAATAAATAGACAAACAAATTGATGCTAACTGGGGCATAAGGGGCATAAGAGAGCGATCCGAATGATATATCCAAAGGTATGAATAGCCACAGAAGAAATGAAAGTCTATGCTGATTTAATGAACCCAAGACACCTCAGAAAGCACTGCTGTAAAAAAAAAATGCTTATTGAAGTTTGAAGCAAACCAAACATATAATGCAATATGAGTATTTTCTATCCACTTTATATTGCCCTTTTTCACAGGTTTACTATATGAATATTATTTCAAATATATTCACTAATATTTTGTCTAATGCTTTTTATACTAAAACATATGTATATCCATGTTGATATTGTTTGAAGCCTACATGTTGTGTCAATTGAGTAAATATGATTTAATGAATCAAACTCAGTAATACAAACTGTAACTAAACGTAAACAAAAGAATCATGAACCAATAGGGATGCCCAGACCCCACTTTCAGAACTGTGAGCACTGTGTTTGTACATTTTCCGATCATGGTGCATTATAGGATTGCAGTAATTCAATTGACAAATTTACTGACAAATTTCTCTACTGCGTTTTTTGGACACCACTACAAAATGGTAGGGTTTAAACGTGCATTTATATTTAAAAAAAAAAAAATAAATAAATAAAAAAAGAACCCTAACCAGCCAGTTGAGTGAAATGTGGTGTCATGTTACTTTCATGTGACTCATTCTTCAACTTTCACTTGAGCTTCCGGATGCCAATGATTCAACAAAAAGCATTGGATAATCTCCCTAAACTTTTAAGGTGAAAGATGAAATCTTGAAGGTGCTCAGAAGTTAAACGATAAAGAAATTAACGATGTCCCCGAATTATATCGAACTGTTAGCAACTATATAAGCTGGCATCATAATCACTCTCAATTCTGTATTGTCATGTCTTTCTCGTTAACAGAGGCGTGTGTGTGTGTGTGTGTGTGTGTGTGTGTGTGTGTGTGTGTGTGTGTGTGTGTGTGTGTGTGTGTGTGTGTGTGTGTGTGTGTGTGTGTGTGAGAGAGTGTGTATGTATGGTGTTTGGGTGTGTGTAAAGTAATGGACCAGCAAAGACAACGCACTCTTTCCACGTCAGGGGAAACACTGTACCAGGTTCTTGGGGTTACTAAGAATGCTACACCAGATGACATCAAAAAGTGCTACAGGTAAGAAACCCAACCCAAACTCTTTATCTATGTATAACTCTGTAGTACTATAATATATATTATGGAACCCCCGTGTGCGAGAGCCTTGTAATACGAGGATTTCGGTGTAGGAGCGATTTTTGTAGGTGTACGAGCATATTTCAGGAAGACAAGCATTTCTTTTGACACATTTGGTTCCAGTCACGCATTCTGCTCGTCGCTCGTCACCTCCATCCCCACGGTTCATACTCAGTCGCGTCACAGACATTGTTCTGAGTGCGTTCTCATCATTCTCTTGTGTGAATATTGCGCTCGGTCTGTTTTTATAGTGTTCGTGTTTTATTTCACTATAAATTTAGCATCATGGGTCCCAAGAACTGTAGTGATAGTGTGGAAAGGAGGTTGTAAAAAGAATAACCATTAAAATAAAGAAAGTAATTGTAGAAAAGCACGAACATGGTGTACGCACACAAGATTATGGCATGTCTAGTTCAACAGTAAGTACAATCATTAGAAACAAATAGCTATTTATTTGTTTGTTTATACTTTGTTACAAGTATATTTGTGTGTTAAATTAGACATACATTTCTTTTTTAAGATGGGAGAATTTATTTGCAAATTATGGTGGAAAATAAGTATTTGGTCACCTAACAAAAAGCAAGATTTCTGGCTCTTACAGACCTGTAACAACTTCTTTAAGAGACTCCTCTGTCCTCCACTTGTTACCTGTATTAATGGCACCTGTTTGAACTCGTTATCAGTATAAAAGACACCTGTCCACATCCTCAAACAGTCAGACTTCAAACTCCACTATGGCCAAGACCAAAATCTGTCAAAGGACACCAGAAACAAAATTGTAGACCTGCACCAGGCTGTGAAGACTGAATCTGCAATAGATAAGCAGCTTGGTGTGAAGAAATCAACTGTGGGAGCAATTATTAGAAAATACAAGACCACCGATAATCTCACAAGGGTCCATCACAGAAGTAGAGTCCTCGTGTTGTGCGTCAGGTGAAGGAGCTGCTTGAAAAACCAGCTGCATGAGTGCTGCAGCATTGCTTTAAGTTTTACACTGCAACAAGTTGGTTTGCTTGGCTGTCATCCCAAAAGGAAGCCTCTTCTGAAGCTGGCTCACAAGAAAACCTGTAAAACATTTTGCTGAAGACAACCTGTCCATGAGCATGAACTACCGCAACCATGTCTGTTTAAAAATGTGTCTCCAAACCTGAACCCTATTGAGCACCAGTGTGAAATCCTCAAGTGGAAGGTGGAGGAGTGCAATATTTGTAACATCCAGCAGCATTGTGATGTCATTATGGAGGAGTGAAAGAGAATCCCAGCAACAACCTGTGCAGCTCTGTTGAATTCCCTGGCCAGCAAGACTTGGGTAAAATGACTGCCGAGTTAACAATGGTGCTCACACAAAATATCAACAGTTTAGTTTGTACAAGTTTATTTAGGGTATACTCACTTTTGTTGACACAAAGCTGTTACTATGACAAAAATGGTTGTTATTTTAAGAGGACAGTAAACCTGTACTACTATACGAGCTGCACATTGACTACTGTAAACTATTTCTATGATTTATTTCTATAATATAGTACTAAAATGGATGCTGAATTGTGTTGGGTGGTACTCACTTTTGTGAAATACTGTGTATATTGTGTGTACTGTGTGTATATACATATCACTTTTTTGTTTCATTATTTATTATGCATTGCAAATTGTAGTAGACTTTTCTTCATCATGTTATTTTTGTTATTAGTAGCAAAATTATTTTTGGTAAATATATAAACGATAAAGCAATAAAAATTGCATTTTAAATTATATTAATCCAATTAAATAAAATTAGATATTCTGTGTATTCTTCACATTTATTTTTATTTATTTATTTTAAAACATTATTTTTCAACAGCTTAATGACAAAGGAAAAAAATAATGGTTGGCGTGTTTAAGTGTTTCTAGACACTTAAACACGGCTGTGATTGTAGATTGAGTGAAAAGAAATGAAATGAAAAAAAAAACTGTCTTTACTTTACTTCTCATCACATTTTGCCTCCTTTGCTCATATCATAGGAAACTAGCTCTGAAGTTTCACCCAGACAAAAACCCTGATAATCCAGACGCAGCTGAGAAGTTTAAGGAGATAAACAACGCTAACGCCATCCTGACTGATTCCACTAAACGCAACATCTATGACCAGTACGGCTCCCTCGGTCTCTACGTGGCTGAGCAGTTTGGAGAGGAGAATGTTAACACGTACTTTGTGCTGTCCAGCTGGTGGGCCAAAGTGAGTGTATATACACCCACTCGCACATAAACACACACATGTACATTGTAACGTACGTTTTGTAAAAATGTTATCGCCGAGGCACCATTTCGGGTCTGACCATTTTCAGTGAAAACAATAACCTTTTCGATGTTTTATTTGTCAACTGCAGGCGCTGTTCATCTTCTGCGGCATTGCGACGGGTTGCTACTGCTGCTGCTGTCTGTGCTGCTGCTGTAACTGCTGCTGTGGGAAGTGTAAACCACGACCTCCTATGGATACCGATCCTGAGTTTTATGTCTCGCCTGAAGACCTGGAGGCTCAGATGAAAGCCGATGAGAGAGGTGAGACCAAAGAGCAAGTTCTCTTAGAGGGTTAAATGGGTCACATTTTGAATATCGCCTTGAACACGAGTCCAACACAAAAAGGGTGCTTTCAAATGTATCCACCTGGGAGAGTGTTTTGGAAAGATGTCTTGATTTCACTCAAATAAACAGTGTCTCTGGGCTGATAGAAGGCCAATATGTAAATATATGCTTTTTTTTTTTATTATTATTTATTTATATTTTTATTTATCCAGATTATTGTGGACAAAGTCAGGGCAGATGAATTATTTTGAACCCATGCATCATTAATTTTTTGATGCAATTTTTTTGTTTGTTTTTGAGGGCACTGATTCTGTGGAAAAGAATGAGTGAGTGGCAAAACCTTTATAATCATGCAAGTCACCTTGATTTCCTGCTACTAGCCTGCTTAGAAGACAGTTCACAGTTGCCCCTACTGTTTAGGATGCCTTTCCAAGATACCAAAAGTAAAAGACAAAATAAAATATTAAAATAAATATTTGTAACGGCATGGCTCGTTTTTTGCACACAGACGGTGAGCCCATCATCGTGCAGCCTTCCTCAGCTACAGAAAGCACTCAGCTGACAACAGATGGTCACCACACCAGTTACCGCACGGACACTGGCCTCAACTAGACAACTCCACCACTTTCCCTCAATTAGAACACCAGACCAGCAGAGGGAGCCATCCTGCGTCCTCCAGCCCAGGGACTGCTGAGAGGGCTGAACGAGTGGACAGGTGTCCGTCCACCTCTGCTGTGAAATGTCAAAGCTCTCAAAGTTCAGGCTTGTATCTGCACATGTAACAGAGCAAGGTTTTATTTGTACTTTTATTTTTTGCGATTTGAAAAACCCAGCTTGTTTGACACTTTCTCATGTCCCCCCACACAGTCCCTCCATACAGCCCCCCCCCCCCCACACACACACACACACAGTCCCTCCATACATCCCCCCCCCCACACACACACACACACACACACACACACACAGTCCCTCTATACAGTCCCCCCACACAGCCCTGATCAGTCATGGTTTTTCAAAATTTATAGTAGTTCTTAATAATTAATATTCACATTGTACTTGGACAACCATATATACAATTATTATAATTGATTAATCTACAATTGAAAGATCTCTGGAATTCAAAAGATGAATTATTAATACTTGTAATTTTACAGACTCTAATATTTAGCATCTTAGCTTTTAACATATTTTTTTTTTTAACGCACAGCAACCAAATAGCTTTGCATGTGTACGGAATATAGAAAGGATTAACAAATTATCCACATTTTAATTAGTCTTTAGTTGTTGTTAGTTAGTTTGTTTTAATCCACAATTTTAGCAAAGAAAAGTGTACACTGCCTGGCTTCTATGTAGCCTGCATCTATTCAACATTATTTTTTCAAGCAGTTTCTATTTGCTTTTCAAATCCCACACATATTAGATATAAATACTTTGTAATTTGTCGGTATTATTGGGGGGTGTGTGTGTGTGTGTATACTAGACACAACAATATGAATATCTGTTCGTTTTCACGTTCTAAGAGCATTGGCTGGTCCCCATAAGGATGTTGTGTCAATTTAGGTTTAAAAATAGGATTTGTTAGCTGTGTTAGTAATTATTTCAGTGAGTGGTCCTCATATGGCATGTGTGTGTGTCCTGTGATAGGAATCCAGTGCTATCAGTTGAGGTTTGAGGACTGTATCATGAGGATTTTGAGACTGTATAGGGGTTTTATAAGGGTGTACAGCCCTGTTATGGGGGTTGGGGGATGGTCCAACCCAAAAAACAGCAAAATATGACACTTTTATTGGGTTTTGATAATAAATCACTGGTCAGGAAATGAGCAAGAAAATAGATAAAGCAGAATAGTATGGTCCAGTGTTTCCTCTGATTATTATGAATTTACTATTGTGCACACAAAGACGACCCCCCCCCCCCCCCCCCCCCACACACACACACACACACACACACACACACACACACACAGTTCATTACAACCAATGTAAACAAGCAAACAGTGTTTGATTGTTGCTAACCTCCTGACCACTGATTTGTTGTTAAGATCATTAATACAGATTTTGCCATTTTGGGCTTGGCCAATTGTGAAGGAACTGTTTCTTTCATTAACATTTACGAATTACTTGTCTAATTAACTGTTTGTGAAAGAACAGCAGTCAGTTATTTTGTTGATGTTTGTTTTTTTTGTTTGTTAGTTAGTTTCTTTTTTGGTAGTAGGTGTAACTGAAGCTGCATGTTTATTTTCCCAAAAGTCTTTAGGTCACATGGGAAAGTGTGTAACGTGTCGAAATACATAACGTCTCAAATGTCTTATTTATCATATTAGCTGGTCGTTTCCTCATAGTACAAAGACATACTGTATGTTTGAAACCGAAATAACTGAACTGTGCAAGACGCATAGGAGAAATACAATTGTGTAATCGCAAAGATTATTTGTACAGGGGAGTTGTACATTGGAATTGGATTATGTAGGATCAGATGTATGCAGGTATAATGTGTAAACAGTAATATCATTACGTAACATAATCCTGTGAAAAGTAATCATGACTCAGCTTCTGTGGTCTGTGCTCTCTCTCTCTCTCTCTCTCTCTCTCTCTCTCTCTCTCTCTCTCTCTCTCTCTCGTGTTGTTCCTTCCTCACTGACCTCCAAGGACAAGTATCATTTAGAATAATTTCGGTACAAATATATTACAGTTGCATTAATAATAATGTCGAATTGTAATGTATGATTTAGTTTTATGAATGTATGGGAAAAGAGCTGATGTGTCTGTGCATGTGTGTTTGTTTTGTTTGTTTTTCACACAATGTAAGGTACATTTTCCTGAAATCTATTTTCTAAATCTAATGATGAAACTAGAACTAGATGACCTGTATTTGAAGAATTACTCATCCATGTATGGAGTGTTTGTGTAATTTAAAACCTATTTTGTGTAGTTCATTTTATAATTTAAATGTAGCTTAGCATTTTAATTATGTGTACATATCATACACTGTTGTCTAGCTTAGTTATGGTCTTGTATGCCAATAAAAGAATTGTAACGCCAAATTCACATTTTAACAGCGATTCCGAATATGTAATCACTGACTACAAAGTGATCACAACCGTTGTGAGCCATCAAATCTTCACAATTTGGATAAATTACCTGAGGACACTTTTCTGTTCCATTTGTATGGTGTTCATTACTCTTTATCTCAATAATGAAAGTGTGTGTGTGTGTGTGTGTAAGCACTATCAAAAGAAAAGTGAGCAATCTTCTTCCAAATTATTTAGACATGCTAAAGATTTAGAGACAATGTGATCTAATTTATTTTCGTATGCTTTTAAAAACTAGTTTCAGTGATGTGTGTATGGCTGTGGCCATTCAGCTAAAAATGCTGACTTGTTTTGTACTGTGTAGATGTTATCTGTTAAGTTGCGGGCCTGTCACTGTTGCAGGGATACTGTGTGTGACAGAGATGTGATCTGTTTATTTCCTGTTGTAAAATAAATGTTTCTGAACCTCAATGGAAAATCTTGTCTTTTTTTTTTTATTTTATTTATTTATTTGAATTTTTTTATAGCCACTCTACAGTATTCTTATACTATGTTTCTCTAAAGGACCTCTTTCCAAGGTAGAGGTTCACAATATGGATAAAAGTTTGTGGACACCTGCTTATAAGATTCGTATTTGTTTTTTAAACACCCCGTTACACATTCAGTCCCCATTTGCTCCACTTTTCTGGAAAGATGTTCTACTAGTTTTTGGAGATTTGGTTATAGGGATTTGTGCTCATTCAGCCACAAAGGTGTAAGTAAAGTCAGGTACTGATGTAGAGTGAGGAGGCCTGGGGTGCAGTCAGCATTCAAATTTATCCTTAAGGTGTTTACTTGGGGTGAAGTCAGAGCTCTATAGCAGGCCACAAAAGATCTTCCACTCTAATCTATGTAAACCATATCTTAATGCAGCTGGCTTTGTGCATAGGCTCATTATGCTGGTACTGGGTTGCACAACATTCGGTGCAACCCAGATGAGGATGGGTTCCCTCTTGAGTCTGGTTCCTCTCAAGGTTTCTTCCTTATGCCATCTCAGGGAGTTTTTCCTTGCCATAGTCGCCACCGGCTTGCTCATCAGGGACAAACTTACACTTATAAAGAACATATTCACTTTTAATCACCACATTATCTGCGTAAAGCTGATATTGAATTGAAGTTTGGGTTTCCTAGTTCAAGTGAAGGGGTAATTCTTCCTATAATCCTATACAATTATATATATACCTTCAACTTCTGGTAACAGTTTAGGTAAGAACCACATTTCCAGCAATTAACAGACATATGATTGGAAAGGTGTCCTTGTGCTTTTTTCCATATTGGGTATATGTTGGGAAGATCACACATACCCAATAGGTGGGGTTCATATTCATCCACAATGCAAGTGTATGAAGATGAACATGTATGGCATATGGGGAGCAAAGAAAGGTCCTCAATCATCTACACAATAATCTACACATTTTTCTACGAATTTTTTTTTCCATTTACATTAGTTTTTGTAGGTGCAAAGGTGAAAATATCTACAAACAAAAAAATCTAAATTTTATGGATTTGCCTGATATTTAAATAGTTTGTTTTTGTTAAAAAAAAAAAAAAAAAAAAAAAAACTATGTTTATTCTACAGTTCAGACTCTAGAGGATCTGTAGTATCCCTGATAGAAACATATACTCGTTCATCTATTTCATCTGCATATTGTATTCCTTCCTCTTCTGGTGTACTTAAATATGCAGTTGCACCTGTCAGCATGCTGTGTACCTGATATGGACATGACCAGCATTGCCAAAGGTATGTGAAGAAGGAGTGGTTGCCAGCCTGTAATTAGACACCTCTACACACACACACACACACACACACACACACACACACACACACTAAACTTGGTGCTCTTGGCAAATCTAATTCCTGGTAACAGTACATGGGAGGATCCAGAGTGAGCAACAGAGGGACAAAAATCAAAGCAAAGGAAGACATGCAGCACAAATTACAGGCATATAAAAGCTGAACTGAGGATGGTAAAATCCTTGAAGAGACAGTTCTCTCATACACACTGTTATTGAATTCATTAGTGCTTCATTGGTGGGACACAAGTCATGTCTCTTCCGTTGGATGTGAGCTCCTTCAACAGGGATGCTTCACTGGTCACACTGGAGAAGCAGCTCATCTGCCCCCTCTGCCTGGAGGTGTTTACCAAACCAGTGGTCATACTTCCCTGCCAGCACAACATTTGCCGCAAATGTGCTAATGAGCTTTACCAGGTAAGTTTGTTTTTTTGGATGTTATGAATAATTATTTACCCCTCGATAACCCCTACCTTTAGGGGCAGAAGTGAAGTGGTTCTTTAATGATTAAGGCTTCAGGCTGCTGATCTGTTGCATCGCCAAACAAAAAGCTTAGTTCTTTAATTTCTTGGGCCTGTATCAACTGATGAATATATCAGCTAAATCTGCTAATATAAATGTAAGCATCTAAGGAGAGTATATTTATTATTTAGTACAATGAGTAATTAGTACACTGCCTCTCTTGGCTAAATGTATCTGTCTGCTTACTTTGACAGCTAATCATAAGATCACAGGATATTCAGAGCACTGATTTGTACGTGCACTGGAGCATACAGTGTAATATAGTAACATTTAAAACTGTGTTCACGAAGCAAAGCACTGCATGATAAACATGTCAGTATGCAAATCCTAGGCAGGTGTGTGCATTATAAATACCTAAATTTAGCACATTTAATGCCTTTAAGACACAAAAAGTACACACTGATATACAGGATGAAGGCTGTGACCTTTGGAATCTTATTATTGTCCTTTAAGCCGTCTCCTTTTGTGTTATAAGTAGTTTAACATATCTATATGCACTGGATTATACTTTAAAAATCTAAACAAACATGACACTGTTCCTCGACTGCCACTAGGCACCTCTGCTCAGAGCTGGGCCTCTGATTTCCATTTGACCCATATGTCTCAGCTGCTGAATCCTTTTAAAGAGTGTAACTATTTAAGGCCACTGTGTCCATCTCACTCTTTCACTTCACATTATCATCTCCTGTGTATCCTCTACCTCAGAGGAAAAAAAATATGCAGCAACTGCAAATTAAATGTCTTTTTTTGTAGTAGATAATGGCACCAGTGGTACCAAACAACGGTGGTAAACACCACCGTTGTTTACAGCAGTTCACTGTTTGTTTCCATCTTAGTTGTGGGCTTGAAAAAAGAGACTGGACACGAGGGGATTTTATAAAGTTGTGTACTTCACTTAGTAACAAAACCTAATTCAGAAGCAGCTGATGGTCAGGGATAAGAATCCCCCTTCTTGGGTCGGAGGCATGTCTCCTAAGTGATTTTGAAAAGAACATCTTGAAGTATAAGCCAGAATTAGTTCAAATAAGCAGCCATGACAGCATATACTGGAAAGCATACCAAGGCAAATGGAGCTGTTATGCAGTCTGGTGACTTCAATCATCTTAAAAAGAAGAAACAGTCTGTGAAAGGTTTATTAAAGCTTAATGATAACAGAACATAATACTGAGTAAGAGATTGCAGCCTTCTCTGTTCCAGGTTGGGATTGGGGGTCGATTTCGGTGTCCAACCTGTTGCCATGAAGTTGTTTTGGACCGTCATGGTGTTTTTGGGCTCCAGAGAAACCTTCTAGTTGAAAATATCATTGATGTCTACAAGCAAGCATCTGCAAGGTTTATATATATATATATATATATGATTACGATGCACTGACTAGGTTTTTATAGTTATTTAATCTGTCTCTAGTTGTAGGCCGACACCAAAACCACTAGCACAAATAAACTGTGAAGAACATGAAGGGGAGAAGCTGAATGTTTACTGCATCACCTGTCAGATCCCCACATGTTCACTTTGTAAAGTGTTTGGAGCACATAAGTCCTGTCAGGTGGCCCCTGTCTCTGATGTATATCAGCAGCAAAAGGTAAGACTGATAGCTTATCTTTTTATACATATACTATGTACATGTACACACACACACACACACACACACACACACACACACACACACACACACACACACACACACAAAATATGGTCGAAGCTGGACACCTGATCATGTGTGTGTGTGTGTGTGTGTGTGTGGGTGGGTGTGGGTGTGGGTTTTTCACCAACCTTGGCAAACCATTCAGTTTTTTGGACCTTGTTTGTTGCATCATTCTGGAATATATTTTGGGGGTTCTTAGTTCAACTGAAAAAATATCATAACCCGACACCATACCAAGACATTCTAGAAAATGTGTGTTTTATGACAACAAGTAGGGCAAAAAGAAAGTATTGATGTGTCCATGAACTTTTTGCCCACCTGGTATATTCAAACAAAAAGATCTGGCTGATATTTCACGGATTTTGTCATAAATCTATTCAGCTTTCAAACACCTTGGAAAGTGAATTAATTCACAGGTGAAATAATTACTCAGTTTTTGTGTTACAGACTGAACTTACTGATGGGATTGGACCACTGGTTGCCTCTAATGAGCGCATCCAAGCTTGCATAAATGATCTGGAGGAGATCTGTAGCAGTATTGAGGTTTGGTTGCACTTAAATAATTTTTACATTTTAATGCTTTTCATCTTTTTTTGCATTTGCAACACACTTCTTACATACAGTTCATTATGCAATTTCATTATTCTCACAAATGATACAAAAATGCTTAGCATGGTGAGACTATATGTACAATATATGTAACAGGAAAATAGCAGAAAGCAAAAGCAGATACTGTGTGAGAAGTTTGACCGGATGTGTGGTATCCTGGAAGAAAGACGTAAGATTATGGTACAGCGAATTACATATGAGCAGGATGAAAAGACAAGCTGGGCCCAAAGCTTGGTGCATACCTACAGTGAGCATGTCGACACAAACTCAAAATTGGTGCAGACTGCCTTGAATGCCATGGAAGAGATGGAGATGGCTGCATTTCTCCAGGTATTCCAAGCATATATCTAGGGTTTTTGAAGATTCTATAAAATGCCTCGTAGAGTTCATGTTTGCTGTTTAGCTTATTAAATCTAGTATGTTTTTGCTTACTTGCAGACCTCAAAAAACCTTATTGAACAGTAAGTTTCAGCAATTTTCTACAGTTCGGATCATATCTTGCATTTTCCACTAATCAAAACAGACTCTATCACCTTCTAGGGTCAGCGAGGCAACTAAATCTGCTCCGGTGGAGACCATAGAGCCTGGATATGAAAATATGGATCACTATATGGTTGATTTTAATGCTGAGGAGAGGGCTCTCTACCAGCTAGATTTCATTCAACGTGAGTCATGAATGATCAAAATATATATATGCAATATATGCATATCTAGTCAAACAATCCAATTGCACTACTTTTAGAAAATGCAGAATGTTAAATGTGCAAAATGTTAATACGCAGTTGAAGAGGAAGGTGAAGTGCCTCCAGAAGAGCTAGCACCAGAAGAACCTGAGCCAGAAGTGTTTCCAGAGCCTGAACCTGAGCCTGAGCCTGAATATGAACCTCTGCATGATCTGGTAGAGAACTCTGAGCCAGACAATGAACTTGGAATGAAGATAGAGCACTTTGAGATACAAAATATTTTATCCCAGACAAAGGAAAAAAAACAGTCACAAGTAGTAGGATGTTCAGCAAGACAAAAAGAAAAGGTTATATGTGAGAAAAGTGGACTCAGCACTCAACAGGTATGGTAAAGCATTTTATATCTCATTTTAAAACTATTTTAATATCGATATAACACAAAATATTGTGATATTATTTATATGTTGTAGTGTTACTTTAATATTAAACCCTCATTCTCACTAAAAGGACCAGACAGAGTTAGGGGGTGAGGGGCATGATTCAGGAATCCACTGCTTAACTTCAGAAGCAGATGAAGAGACTAAACTCTACCCAACTTGGTATAGACCAAACAACAGGCCGATGCATAGCCAAAACCAAGCAACTCCCAGTGATGCCTTGGAAATTCCTGACCATAAACCAAAGGTCATGGGTGAACCCTCTGGTCAGTTCCAGCAGACAGAGACACCTTTGTCCATGTGGATGAGTAGCAGCCTTATGCCTCTGTCTAATGAGAACCAGGCCCAACTTGGAGGACGCTTGCTAGAGAGCACCCAAACATATATGCAGGAGATTGAGAAGAATATTTCTTGTGATTTGTTCAGTGGGCCAGCAGGCAAGAATAGCATGACCTCTATAACGGCACAGGTTAGTCCATTTTCCAGAGATTATTAAAACTATACAGCCATCAATTCCCTGTCATTATTTCATGTGTGATCTTGTTGGTCCTCTTCCAACACTCACACACCTACACTCCTCAAGTGATTCCTGCATCATGGCCATCAATCAGTCATTGTTTTTTATTTTTAATATAACTATACTTCAGAAAGTTATGTTTAAAATCAGTGTCTCTCCATTTTCATTTTCATCTCTTCTTAGGCCATCATCCATACATTTTACGTCCTGGCCTTGCTGGTTATCCTCCAGAGATTATGGGGGAACATTCAATGTCTATTTTTCATATAGCACTGTTGAGGAATTACAGATTTCAGGTACTTGCTAATTACCACGTATCGCTAATCACTGAATCGACACATTTTAAAATTGCATGTGTATTTCTATAACCACTAATATAAATTAAGAATGTTTTGATGGAAGTTGATTTGGCAGTACACTTCTTTGAGTAACAACATGCAGGAATATCATTTATGTGTCTCCCACCAAAAAGCTTTGTTATATAGGATATAGTGGTAGAAAATGCTAGTATGCCTTGCGAGTTGTTCTTATAAAAGTTTAATTAATAAATGAGTTGCATAAATTTTAATTGAAGCATAAAAGGCAAATATTCTTCCCGTGGGTTTACCACCTGCAGGAGGGACCGTAAGGGACGGTGCTGTGAGGATTGGGCAGCAGTCGAAGGCGGGGCCTGCTTAGACTGCTGCCCCCGCGACCCGAATTACGGATAAGCGGGAGAAAATTAATGAATGACTTAAGGCAAATATTCAAATTGCTAGCTATCAAATACTATACATATTTAATAATCTAAAACAGATCCCTATGAGGAAGAGATAGGGTACAGAAAATATATATTCCTATACATATATATCGTTTATAGTGCACACAGGAAGACAACCACCTAAAAAACTTTAGGGACCAGCACACATACAATTACCATGACAAGCTTAGTAAAACTGTAGTGTAAGGAACTCTGGGGTTCTCCACATTTCTCCTCATGCCCTGTGACTGGGAGGGATAGTATTTCTCCCTGCCCTATCGATCGAATGGGCAAAATAAGCCATTCATGGGCATCTTTGAGCTCATGTATGTGAAAGAGGACAGTTAGTGCATTCCTCTGAATGTGTTCAACTGCCCTGAGACATACAATGTAAGGCCAAAATTTGACAGACACCTGACCATCACACCTATATATGGGCCTGCCCTAAACTGTTGTTACAAAGAAGACAACACAATTGTCTTAACAGTTTTTTGTGTGCTGTAGCATTACAATTTTCCTTCACCTGAACTAAGGGACAAAAACCTGCTCCAAGATGATTATGCTCCTGTGCACAAAGCAGGCTTCATGAAGACAGGGCTTGATAAGGCCGGTGTTGAATATTCTCGTGGTTAAACAGGCAGACGTTTCCACTGCCATTTTTCAAATCCTAGTGAAAAGCCATAACCAGAACTATTGTGGCCGATGTAGCAGCAAAACCTTCCCAAAAGAGCAGAAGCTGATTTAGCCCAGGGAGGAGAAGCTGATTTAGCCCAGACTGCTTGTCATGCTTTAGTGTATAGCCAGATTTAGCTTTTGGCTATACACTAAAGCATGACAAGCAGTATGAAAAAGATGCAGTTCCTTCGTATGTCTTGAAGAAGCATATACCTAGATTTCTAGATTCATAACCCAAACAAAGGCAAGTGTCTACTAAAAGATGACTAAACACAGCTTAAGTACTCAGTGTGTGTTCCCTCTCTCGTTTTCCAGGGTGAACCCTGCTCAATGGGACCCCAGGACAACAGAGAGATGGAGCAGAGCATTGATACAAGCTACTCTGACGCCCCCATGTGGTAGAGAGACAAAAGCAAGCAGGCATAAAAACAGTTAGTCAGGTGGGTAGGTAGCACAAATGTTTATTCTTCAAGGCAGTGTAGCTTTATTGCTTGGAAGACATAACCAAGAACTCTTATTATGTGGACTGACAGTGTCTTCTGTTTGCTCAAGGCTGTGCTATATGTCTGTAAATCTGCTCTGTGTTGGTCTTCGACAGACTGCAGCTGCAGATCACTCAGAGGTGGAAGCCAGCTGTCCTGCTGTTACAGGCGATTCTGCTCGTATCAGCTTCTCCTTCTCCTGGCTGAATCCCCTTGCCAAGAAGAAGTGACTGCTCTTCTCAGAGAAAAGCCATCCAGTCCACACGGCATTATGTCCAGCTGGCCATAATTCACAGGCTTTACCTCAGGGCAAACTGAATATTGTCCAGTTGGCCCACCTGTCCCTCTGTTTGTATTTTGTAAAAAAAAAGATAGGTTACACATATTTTTTTTTTGTTTGTTTTTATTTGCTTCACATAGGCTTGATTACTACAAACTACTTGGATATAAATTCTATATCTGCCAGAGAAAGACGTTTACTATATAGAACTTGTATACAATTTGTTGTTAGGGGAAAAGCTTCGAGTTTAGATTTATTTCTACACGTTTGGATGTGACTTGAGAAGGTAGAAGTTGTACTGTAGTGGTACTGATGGCATAAATGTGAAAGTGTTAATTAGTAAACTAAAAAGTGGCTATTTTTATTTGTTAGCATGTTGATGTGGTTGCTGTCAATATCAATTAAAGGTTAACAGTAAGCAGTACTAAATGTTAAAATGTACGAATGACAAAAATAAAATGAACTGACAAATGCTGCGTGTTTACTTTGTTTTCGAAAAACACAGACAATAATGTCTTTAACTGCATATACTAAAACATTCAAATCGGGTCAGCCTAATAAGACAACAACAAAAAAACATAATTGCATATAGCATCGTGTATATATATTCAAATACAATTATGCTGTTATACTAACATTTAATAACAGCTACAACTATAATCAAAAAGATACATTAGAACCACCTGCCTAATATTGTGTAGGTCCCCCTTGTGCTCTTAAAACAGCCCTGACTCTTCGAGGCATGGACTGCATTATACCTCTGAAGGTGTGCTGTGGTATCTGACACCAAGACATTAGCAGCAGATCCTTTAAATCTTGTAAATTGCGAGGTGGTGCCTCCATGGATCAGACTTGTTTGTCCAGCACATCCCACAGATGCTCAATCTGACTTTGGAGGCCAAGTCAACACCTTGAACTCTTTGTCATGATCCTCAAACCATTCCTGAACTATTTTTGCAGTGTGGCAGGCAGCATTATCCTGCTGAAAATGCCATTAGGGAATGCTGCTGCCATGAATGGAAGTAATTGGTTTGCAACAATGTTTAGGTAGATGGTAGGTGTCAAAGTAGCATCCACATAGATGCCAGGACCGAAGGTTTCCCAGCAGAACATTGCCCAGAGCACCACACTGCCTTGAGAACTTCTCAAAGAGCATCCTCGTGCTATCTCTTTCCCAGATGATCGATGCACACTCAGCTGGTCGTCCACACGATTTAAAAGAAAACAAGGTTTCGTTAGACCAGGCCACCAGGCTCCGTGGTCCAGTTTTGATGCTCACGTGCACATTGTAGACGCTTTTGCATAGCCTACGTCTGCATAGCCCCATATGCAACAAGCTGCGATGCACGGTATGTTCTGACACCTTTCTATCATAGCCAGCATTAACTTTTGCTGCAATTTGTGCAACCGTAGCTCTTTCGTGAGATCGGACCTGACAGGATAGCCTTTGCTCCGCAAGCGCATCAATAAGCCTTGGCCGCCCATGACCCTGTCGCCGGTTCACTGGTTGTCCTTCCTTGGACCATTTTTGATAGATACTGACCACTGCGGACCGGGAACACCCCCTAAGACCTGCTGTTTGGGAGATGCTCTGACCCAGTCGTCTAGCCACCACAATTTGGTGCTTGTCAAAGTCACTCAGATCCTTATGCTTGCCCATTTTTCCTGCTTCCAACTCATCAACTTCAAGAACTGGCTGTTCATCACTTGCTGTCTGATATATCCCACCCCTTGACAGATGCCACTGTAACGAGATTATCAGTGTTATTTCCTGCACCTGCCACTGGTATTAATGTTACGACTGGTCGGTGTATATAGATATATGTATAATATTATTGTGTGACCTGTATCAGTAAATGTTTACGTTTTTTTCTTTTTTCTTTTTTACGTTGTTTTTTTGGGAAAAAAACGTCATCAGTGAGCGCCGGAACAGAAGGAAGAGAACGGCCCTGAGTGTAGTGATCTGGCTGTGGTGGCTGCATACGGTTGTTGCTAGTTGTGTATTTCGGTAGCCGATTTCTGGTTTGAATGTTGTCGATGCGGGTGTAGTCGTTCTACGAGCAGATAATTTTTTGTTTGGATAACAAAATAACATTATAACTTGTCACTTTCGAAACTCTTTTTTACGTGTACGAGCTCCTTGTTTTTGGTTCGACGCCATGGATTCCGCCAGTCAAGGTAAACAGAACCAATAAAACCAGTCGTGCTGTATTGCTGATTTGGGTCACAATCCTGAACCACTTCTGTCTCTTTTTGTAATTGTCAATGTGTCATTTTTGGTGTATGACTTTCATGATTTTGCCTTTTCCAACATGCAGTGTTCGATTATGAAGGAAAGGACAGGGCAGGGCAGTGTAGTGTAGTGTAGGCTATCGGGTTACTGCAAAGAATATAAAAAGCCTCACTGCGAGCTGGAAAAATGACCTTCACATGACGTGCCCTCTTTATAAATACACAAAATCCAAATAGGTATAAACTGTTAATAATACCAGAAACTGGTGTATGGATTGTTGCTTTTCAATTTGAGTTGTTTTTCATGCATTTGCTGAGTCAAAAGCAAACCAGAGTAGTAGACCTACTTTATTATATCCATATGCAGTGTATATATACAATAACAAATATCTCTTAATAATAGACACAAATTTTTATAACATGTTCTACTGATCAGTGGTTACATTTTGGTTTATAGTTTTAACTAGAGGATTTGCTGGTGGCCTTTGGTGAGGGTGTGGCAAGTAATCAATCATATGCTGCCAGGCATATTATAGCTAATGAGTATTTTTTTATGTTAATGTGCTAAAATTAAAATGAATGTGCTGAAACTTTTATATAATGAATCCTAGTTAGACTTTGTCTTTGCTGTTAAAGTGTAAACATATTTTTTTTAAAAGTCAGGAATATCTATATTTACATATATCTATATCTAAAAGTCTGTAGAATGCTTTCAGGCTGCCAGTGAGGACTTGCTGTTTCTTGTGAAAGGACACACACATACAGAACTGCCGAGAAGCGCTGTCCTGCTAGTACACTGATCTCCGCTTCCCCTTTCCCGCCCCTTTCCTGGCTGAATGGTGCCATTGTGCTCCAGAAGATTGTGGGTAAACTTCATGAGGCAAATGGCAAAACGCAATGGCGTAGTGAGTAAACGCCACTTATGTCATGCACCTGTGAAAGACACACTTTTTTTGTGGCAATAAATGAAGAGTATGCAGTTCTGACAAAAATCTGCGTACATGAATGCCGCATCTGTGAAGACACAAGTGCACGTTCAGCACATTTGCCATGCACCTTCTGGGTTGAGGGTTCGAATCCCACTTCCTTCATGTGTGTGCAGACTGTATGTTCTCCCTGTTCTTCGGAAGTTTTTGCCAGCCTACTCCGGTTCCCTCCGCCGGTCCGGTGTGTAAATGGGTATGTGAGTGTGATTGTGTACAGCGATGGGTTGCCACCCTGTCCAGTGAGTCTGCCATCTTGTTGATTGTCCTGGAATATGCTGTAATCAGAGACCCTGTGTCGGTGTGACAATCCTGAATAATCTTGTCAGTCATCTGAGTAGATTCAACAACACGTTAACAAACGCTGCAAAACTGAATAAGATGCTGTATTTATCTTCCTAATTAATTTGTAAACAAGTGCATGTGTGTTTTCTGTCACCTATTTACAAACACAGATATCAATCTGAACTCTCCAAATAAAGGCCTTGGCTCAGGCTCTCTATCAGATATGCCAGCAGAGATTGGTGCATCTGCTGAGAGTCCAGTAACACTTCCTCCAGGACTCACAGAGGAGGAGGCAGCAGAACTAAAGATTGAACTCACCAAGGTATACAACACCACTACAGCCATAACTCATCCACTAGTCTTCAGGTGGGTTTTGTGGTGTTTTTTCTTTGCATGAGGTTTTTTTTTTACTATATCAGGTGGAGGAGGAGATTCAGACTCTTCGGCAAGTACTAATGGCCAAAGAGCGCCACGCGTCCGAACTGAAGCGCAAGCTTGGCCTCAGCCCTTTGAATGAACTCAAACAGAACATCAGCAAAGGCTGGCAGGACGTGCAGACCTCAAACGCGTGAGTAGAAGATGCTTTTCGTTCGATCCCTCTTTTGCCGCTTTTACCAAATACGTATACAGATCTTTAATAAGTGACGGAGTTTGTAACACGCCGCCTCCTGTTCCATAAACTTCGAATAATGTAATAAAGCTTCCAGCACTTCCCTCGCTCTAATCTTGCATTCTTTTCTCGCTCTCTGTGATGTCAGAAATTAACTTTCTCTTTGTAACTGGCACATAAAGTTCCAGTCTCCTGTCGTAATAGATGAAAGCTTTGAGTGCGTTAGTCTGATCAGCTAAAAAGGCAGCAGCACTGTGCGAGTCTGGAATGAGTCAGAAGTGAGTCAGCCATAATTGCACTATTGCTGTGATTGAACTTTCATTTCCTGACTGAATCACTTGGTACCAAGGTTACATTTGGCATCCGTTGTCAGCATGTGTGTGGTAGATCAGGATTTTCCGAGATGTTAACTGATGAACGTGTACTCATGTTATTATTTCACTTGTCAAAGCGAAGTCAAATGAAATCATTCGAACTAAACACTATGTACTTTTAGCTGCTTTGTACACGATCACTAGATATTATATAAAATCTCAAGCTTTGTCTATGCTACCATGCCTTAAATACATAGAGTTTTCTCGTAATCATGTTTTGAGACCATATCCTAATGTTGGTCATGAAAGTAGTGATGCGTAGTAGTGCTCGACGGATAGAAGACACACGTATAGGGTCAACTTTAGATCTTTTGAAATGTACCAGGCCTTCCAGTATCCGTTATTAGGAATTGTCCTATAAATGCCCGGGAAAATGAAAACTCTAGTGCGTTAATAATTGCCTGACCAAATGAATGATTGCTAACGATACCACAGCACTGTTCATTTCAATAATCAGAATATGCGCATTAATTACGGCAAATCCGGCTGTAACCTAAATAACTGTTATTTATAGATGCATATTTTAAACTGTTAACTTGAATGCAATATTAATATACACATAATGTAAACCTAATCATAAGTTGGTTCAGACTTCTATTTATGGCATTTGGCAGACACGGTTATCGATTGTTACGACTTAGTAGTTAATGAGTAAAGGGCCTTGCTCAGGGGCCCAGCACTGGGGCATTGGTAGTCTTGGGATTTACTTTTAATTTCTGATATAAAGCATTTTAAAATAAAGCTTTTTGTTAGGAGACATTTTCATTATAAGAGGATTGCAGGGTGTTTTGTAACATGGAGATAAAAAATGATAACAGGAAAAAATTCGATTAACAGTAAATGTAACTATAAATTGCTAAAACCTGATCTGTCATTCATGAATATTGTTTTAATCCTAAATTGTTTTCTGATTAGAGGAATAAAATCACTTTGGGTTACTTTTTGAGGCTTCCAATTTGTGTTCTTTAGGTAAAGTAATGGAAGTGCATTTGTTCATTTGTTGTTTTCTGGCAAACTTTTTAAAGTTGCATGTATTCGGTTTTCCCCCTTTAGACTAAAAGTCATTGCACTCTGATTCTGAAGGTTTAAATAGTACTAATGGAATCAGATGCGGTTTAGTTTGTTTGTTTACTTTTGTTTTTGGGTCTTCTGGTAGTTGAAGCTACTTGTCCACCAGACAACTACCAGTTTAAAGAAATAGCCCATGTGAGACAGTTCATTACCTCATGTGTGTTTATAGCTATGTGAGAACAACTGAAAAACTGTGCCAGTGGAACGAGAAGATTGCAGGATGTGAGCTGTGAGTCACCGACAGTGTTGGCACGTTTGCTGTGTTTGTGTTCACGTTCCCTTCACCGACGTGTAATACTGGCTCGCATTGTGCAGCATGCTTCAACGACATGTCCATGTAATGAGGGTTTTTTATTGTGGTGCTTGTTTTTTTTTTTTCTTTCTTTTTTTTTTTTTTTTTTTTTTTAAAAAGGGTGTTTTTTTTTTTTTTTTTACCTATAAAAATCACTAATCTTGTTCCAATTCTAGAAGCTCTGTAATGAGTGTTTTACTTCTGAGTGTCTTACATTTTCTAACTTCAGTGGACATCAGGGCAAAGCAGCCATCAGAATTGATTGTTTTTATCGTTCTGAAATGCTGGATCAGTTCATTTATATCTGTAGTTTCCACCCTGCACTCTATTCTTCTCTCAACAGTCATTGACCCGCATGGGTTTATCTTCGTGCTCAGCGATTTGGACAGTTTGTTGTGAAATCCTCCACATTTGTGTAAGACAAAAGCTTTGTGTCTCATGTTTTTGTTTTCTGGCTTCTTTAACAGTGGGTGTCGGAAACACTGCCTCGCTGTCTGGCTCAATTATGTTTACTCCTCTGTTTAATTCCTTTATTATAAGTTGGATGTCTTTTTAGGGTAGAGTAGGAAAGGGCTTCGGTGTTTTTGACTCAGTCATCAGTTTGAAATGTTTTGGAACAGTTGCAGTGTTTTTTTCTTGGGCAAAACATATTGTCTTTCAAGATTAGCACACATTAACACTGTATATGTCGTTGTGTAACCTTTGCAGTATAAAATGAAGATTTATGTACATAACTTAGATATTAATCATAAAAATATTCATGGACTATTGAATACTGGTACATGTGCTTATTCATACAAAAATGTCCAGCCAATCGTACTATCTTACATTTTTGTGACAATGTTAGCCCCAGACAACCTAATGCTAGCATCTGCTGTTTTAGCTCATCCACCTCCAACACCATGTGTTGTGCATTCCAAGATGCTTTTCTGTTCACCACAGCTGTAAAGGATGATTATTTAAGTGATCCTAACTCTTCTGTTAGCTCAAACCGAACTGTCATGAGCAAGTTTCCACCCGCACACCGGATATTTAGCAATTACGCCAAACGCTGAGAAAAAACACTAGACTATGTAGTAAATTCCCAAAATATCAGCAGTTTATTAAATACTCAATCTCTTGACATCTTGAAGGTGATGTGTGTGAATCTAACCGAGCGATAGAGATGGTGTGTATCTGTAACTGATAAATAAATGTTGCCTCATGAACATGTCAGCATTAGTCTGTTTTTGCTTGTTTTTCAGGTAAATTGCAGGTTATTTCTGGTGGACTAATAAAACATGAACCGACTTGCTGTTGTGTTGAACAGATAAGTGCAGAATGTGGGATGAAGATTTCACTTCTATTTCATAAATAGAAGTGTGTTGGTGTTATAATATGGAATAAAGTATTTATGTATGCTGTTATTATCTACTCTTCTAACAAAAAGGGTCATGACTGTTTCACTTTTAAATATTTTCTGTATGTTTGCTATGGTTAAAGGGTTCCAGTCATGATTTTCGGGGAAAACTCCGGTGTGTCGCTGGGTTCACATTCAGCTTAAGGAGAGTTTAATTGAATTCTGTGGTCATTGTGCAGGTCGTGGGTGTGTATTTCCCTGAACGCTTTTCGCATTATTCTCTGTAGGTATCTGCCTTCTCCTAGCAGACTGTCACTCTTCCTTTTTTCCGGTGGCAGTTGTGTGCTTATAATTTTGATAGATTTACAAATAGTTAAGTTCAATTTTAAACACCTTTTATTTATTTATTTATATATATATATATATATATATATATATATATATATATATATATATATATATATATATATATATATATATATATTATATTTTAGTGGAACCTCTGAGCTCGTGAGGGTTAGGGACCAAGACCGGTCGCGAGTTCCGAATTTTCGCGACCTTTTGATACGCCCCTTCCAACCCAGTAAAAACCCAAAGAACACTATACGAAATCGATTTAAATGAGTAAATAACACTATTTCACTCCATAACACTTAATTATTAGACTATTTTAACAATACTTTATGTAAATTAACAGCAATTACAATGCTTAATTAAAAAAAAATAAAGTACAGGTACAGTAAAGTATGCAGTAGAGAAGTACAGTATCTCCGAGGTTCCACTGTATGTATGTGTGTGTGTATATATATATATATATATATATATATATATATATATATATATATATATATATATATACACCAGTAGGAGGTGTTTATGGTGATAGAATGTACCTACTGTGACCAAACATGTAAATTGTGACTTCATATTGTTCAATTCAATCTATTTAACAATGAACATTGTCTCAAAGCAGCTTTACACAAAGAATGCGGTGATGAGAAATAAATGTTCTTTTTAAGTGTAAGTTTGTCCCTGATGAGGGAGCCGGTGGCGACTTTGGCAAAGAAAAACTCCCCGAGATGGCATAAGGAAGAAACCTTGAGAGGAACCAGACTCAAGAGGGAACCCATTCTCATCTGGGTTGCACCAAGTGTCCATTTATTAAAGATAAACAATGTTGAGGTGTGCAGTGATGGTGATCGGATGTAAACTGTAGTCCTGTGTCAGTGTAGAAGACTGTTGACATTAACCAAAGTCCAAATCCAAATCATTAGCAAAGCAGATTAGCAACTTTTTTTTTAAGGGGCATCTTAGAATTACCGTTTTCAAACAGTTTGAAGATCAATTCAACCGTTCAC
This sequence comes from Silurus aristotelis, assembly GCF_946808225.1. Taxonomy (NCBI): domain Eukaryota; kingdom Metazoa; phylum Chordata; class Actinopteri; order Siluriformes; family Siluridae; genus Silurus; species Silurus aristotelis. The sequence continues at coordinate 14,072,420 of NC_139592.1, read as the reverse complement.
AGATTGGCAAACTTCCTTCTCTGGTGTCATAGCTGATGGTGTCATTTCTCTATGTCATGAGGTTTTGTCATTAGTGCTTCAGAAAACCAAACTGCCAAAATTCTGTTACAGCTGTTTACATGAAAGTAAGCACATGAGTGCTTCAGAAGTGTAAGAATTTTAGAAACGGGTATGGAGTCAACAGAGGTATGAACAGATATAAAATCTTCTTTATTATCTAATCTTGTTCACATTGAAAAGTTTCGAGACTAGCTCTGTTTCCAAGAAAGTACTTGATTTATCTGTTACCACACCATTACCTTCAGAATAGTCTCATTGCACAGCAGTGCAGCTCTCCCAGCATTCCTGCCACTTCTGGAATTTGGTCCTGGAAGTCTTCTTTTCGAAGTGTGTCAAGCACCTTCTGCAATTTGCGTTGGATATCTGCAATGGGGCCAAACCGGTGACCTTTGAGCTGGATCTTTATCTTTTGGAAGAGGGAGAAGTCCGCAGGAGCCAAATTTGGCGAGTAGGGTGGGTGCAGAAGTGAGATCATGTTGTTTCCGGTGAGAAACTCACGTGTGAGGAGAGCTCGGTGACGGGGCGCATTGTGGTCGCTGTACATGATGAAATTACAGACATGGTAAAAATACATGGTTAGAATAGCACCAGTTGTACAACTCCTGATGTACACAAGATGAGGCCTTTTAGCACACTGATTTATGAAGGTCGGTGCTCCCTGTGACTGTGCGTTCAGTTTCGCTCTGCCATCTGTTAGCCTTTTACAAAACTAGGCTCAGTATTAATAGAAAAACTGCCTGCGGCTGCTAGTAGACTTATGCTGCTTTTAATCCCTTTTTTTTTTTTTTTTTTTTTTTTTTTTTTTTTTTTTTTTTTTTTTTTGCTTTGCTGACTCCATGAATTCCTCTTCATATATACTGTGTATAAAGGGCTGCAACTAACGACTATTTTGATAATCGATTAATCTGAAGATTTTTTATTATAAATTTTTCTTTTTTAATTATTGAATATTTTTACAAAATGTAATTTGATGTTTTGCTCATTATACTATATAACACACACATGCGCACACACACATTTTATATATATATATATATATAATTCAGGGTGTTTAAGTATAAAAATGTACTTAAAAATGCAAAAGTCACATATTGAATATAACTCCTTTTTTTTTATTTATACATTTAATAAAGCTTATCGTGGCTGCGATAATGGGTATGAAAGATAAAGCAATTTGTCTAAATCAACATTTGTATTGTTTTTAATGAAAATTGCAGATGGCAAGTGGACAACCATGCTTCAATAATTAATATAAAATGTAATACAACATTGTTTTGACAATTTATGTGTAAAACAATACACAGATATTTTGTTTAGCTGTGATGATATTAGCATCTAGAATATATAAATATTGTTATAGAATATATAATTAATGTTGTAGTAGTAAATGCTATAAAAAGAGAATGGAACGGAGGAATGCAGCAAGCTAACAGACTTGATTAAAAAAAAGAACAAATATGCATCGGTGTACAAATGCATAAGCATTCACAGAAAACCACAGTGGTGACTAAAATTGAATCGTTTACTGCTGCTGGTATTTGCTGCTTTTAGATTTTGCGTTTGTTCGCACCGTTTAAATCGAATTCATCACTATGTCGCCAGTGAGCTGATTGCGCTACCTGATGCTCGTGAGTCACGACAGAACAGATCGAGTGCGACTGTCCCGAAGTTACAAACAAAGTGTACACAATAGCACTTCATTAAACTGTACCATTTTCACATGATGAGGATTATACGGTTTTTGCTTACCGTGCTGATGTTTCGCCTTTATCCGTGACTTGGGACGTGCAACTTTTACCTGCTGCCAGTCGACCCTGTACTCGCCGGCATTTCGCAAGCGGCTGTGTTACCCTGCCATCGCGCTAACCCGTAATTTGAGCAGCCCAAAAAATTTTATTATCAATTATTTCCGATTTTATCAATTAGTTGTTGCAGCCCTGTGTGTGTATATATATACAGTGCGTGTGTATCTTCAAGTAGAACTTTAACAAGCCATAGAACTTTAGTACAAAGTTTATGCAGGTTTTGCACGTTAACATTAATTTTCTCTAAGCTGCACTACTCAAATAACATCCCTGACTTCTGCTACTTCTATGCAGCACCTTTATTGTCCGTCTGTTTTTTTGACGAGAGTGCAGTACATATGGTCCCTTGTCATATCTTGCGCATGTATGTTTGAATTCTTGTCTTTGAAACCATGTTTATTAGTGATTGTTCAGTTCCAAGTGTTAGAAACAATGCTAGTTTAACCATGCATGTTCTGAAAGCCCACATACAGTGTCTATGCTAGTGGAAATATGAACGCATTCACCCTGTCTATTTGTAGATATCTTTCAGCCTCTGCCACTCTGGATGACATTGCCAACACTGAAGTGTGAGTTTTTCTTATTTGGTTTGTTTGAATTCTTTCTGCTTTTATTTTGTTTGTTTGTTAGTTTTTTTTTTGGTGCTTTTGTCTCCTTGCAGTAGTGTTTTCTTTGTCATCCTCTCAGGAAATAGTGGAGAGAGTTAGAAATGCTGTGTCATACTGCTTGCTGGGTTTTTGGCCTACCTTTTTTAGAATTGCCTCATGTATAAACGGCTTGGGGTTGTAATAAACACCGCATCAGTTTGTAAAAATTTTTTTTTCTTCCCCAATTTGGATTAAATGTACTGGTTTATGTCTGCTACTGCAGGTGTCGGCGATTTTCGTACCTTCCCCAGTACACTTAATGCGCTTTTCCGTTGAGCAATATGTAAAGCAGTCATTCTTCTTTGTCTTTGCTTTTCTTTACTTATCCTCTTTTTGTCCTCTTGCAGGTACAAGAAGACTCAGGAAACACTGTCTCAGGCAGGACAGAAGACCTCAGCAGCCTTCTCCACTGTGGGCTCTGCTATCAGTAGAAAACTAGGGGACATGAGGTAACCCATTAGTGCAAAATACATGAACATGCTCCCGTTATTTGTCTCCGTCTCTGTCATGGTGATGACCTAGCACTGCTCCTCCTGCCCCGCATTAATATTCTTCTATTCTGTTCGGTCTCTTATTTCAGCCCCACTGTGCAAACATTGTCCATTCGTTCGCTTACTCATCTTGTTTGTCTTAAATGCTGCTGCCTGCTCTTGTGTTCCATTAGTGCTTCCTCTTTCACTCTGCCCTCCTCCCTTCACAGTGCCAAGGTTTCTGTGGCTTTGGAACTTCCGTGCTTTGTTTTGTTTTATCCCGTATATCTCCTCAGCCGTGGGATTTATTTAAATTTAGCCACCAAAACACCACTTTGTAAGGACCGACTTCAGCAACCAATAAAATAAAAGTTTGGGTTTAAATTCTATTTGCCGAACATAAACCTTCGACTAATATCCATGACCCATGCCCCTTAATTTAATATGTAGCTAAGCCTTTAGATTGTGTACTTTTACCTTGTCACACAAATTGTTTTTTTTTTTTTGTTTTGTTTTTTTCTTACACCCATAATCCAAATACATGCCAATATGATGAAGAGAGACCTTAGCCAGAGCTCAGTGTAAAACCTGATTCTGGTTTGTGTCTCATTACATGAAACAGCGAGTCCCAGTCAGAGTCTTGTCAGGGAGTTGAAAGATGAAAAGATCGTAATGAAAATATGAACAAGACCCCCCCCCCCCCCCCCCCTTCTAATCATAAGATAATGTCTTGGCAGTTGCCTTTAAAGGAATAGAGATTGTGAACATCAGGCTGGTGACGTGGCTTATTTAAAAGCCAGGAAAATTCAAACAGAAGCAAAGTAATCAAAACAAATGGTGGGGCAAGATTGCAAATCATCATTTTTAAAACGTTATATAATTATTCCAGAATGATACGGCACAACGGGTAGCGTCAACGAGCAAATCTATTCCGGATGTGTTCTCACCTCATGCCTAATGTTGGTTTAGTCTCTGGATCAACCAGGACCCTGACCAGTATAAAGCACATACTGAAGAAAGCAATAAAGTAAAGAAAAGCAGCATTTTCACAATGGCTGGCATTGTATTGCTCTGGTTTGAGTATCAAATCAAGTGAAGTTTATTTCTATAGCGCTTTTCACAACAGACATTGTCTCAAAGCAGCTTTACAAAATTGTAAGAGTTAAGGTTACTGGTGTGCATTTATCCCTGATGAGCAGCCATGGCGACTGTGGCAAGGTAAAACTCCCTTAGATGTTATGAGGAAGAAACCTTGAGAGAAACCAGACTCAAAAGGGGAACCCATCCTCATTTGGGTGACAAAGAATGTGATAAATGTTTTTTTGTATAAATCTTTAAATGATACAGAACACTGAAGAAAAAGAACTAACATGAGCACTGGAATGTAAGATTATGAGTAATGTTCTTTCTACAGTCATTTGTGGTTATAGAACTAGGAGCTACTGAGCAAATAACTGTAAAATGCAGATGAAATTGAGAAATTGCATATTCCATTATTCATTGTATTTAGTTTGTTTCAACACCTGTACTCATTTCTCACTGTCAGGATAAAACTCCTTACATTGGTTAACAATGTGTTAAGATGCTGGATGGACTTTGCTCAGTCGTTTTTTTTTTTTTTTTATATATATACCTGCTGATTTTTTGTTCATTTTTTTTTTATCTGCTTGCCTTGTTATTGCCTGATGCCCAATGAAAATCCCTGATTGGTTGTGATTTCCCCTTTTCCTTTCAATCGCTGCACCTGATTGGCCCACAGAGCGCTGCCTTTCTCTAGCTCCTTTGGGTAAGCTTGATTAGAGTTTTGATTCAGCGAGAAGAGATTATAGATAGTGTTAATGCTTAAAAGTAAGAATTACACCTGGTGTAAAGCAGTAAAGTGCATGTGATGTCAGAAATAAAATACGACAGGGTGTGCGGTTATAAGGGGTCATTGTGTACAGCCTAAAGCCAGTAATTTCCCTTTAATTCTGAGCAAATTGCCCCAAAATGTGTATTAAAGAGCAACATATATTATAATGCCTTTGAACTATAAATGGCTATACAGATATCAACAGTGGGTCATTCTCCAGCCTTTTTAATAAAGAAAAACATTAATTATAATAATAATAATAAAAAAGACTTATACAATGAAGTCCCTGTGGAAGAGCTGTTAATATCGAATCAGTAACCTATTAAAACATATATATTGTTTCAATTTAAACACCTTCTGAACAGTAAGAATTCAAGTCTTGCGGTTGTATAAATGTATACATGTACATAATGTATAAACATTAGCGATTCGACATTTTTAAGATCAGACACACTATACTGCTATATTCTGAGGTTAATATGGGCTGCAGGTCATATCTCCAGCTGCCTGCTTCTGCATGATGGATATAATCTGAGTCGATCTGCACTCAACATTTTTGTGCCAGACAGATTTGACGAAATAATAACTTCTGGTTGTGAGATTTAATAACAGATTTATGGTTTATTGTTGCTGGATGGTGGGTTTTGCTATGCTTCTTTGACACTGAATGACCCTGCTTGCTTGTTAACACTGGCACCTCTTCTCTCCTTTTAATGCTTTCAAAGTAGCAACTACTCCATTCGCCACTCGATAAGCATGCCGGCTATGAGGTAAAGTATTTCAGGTCGATTCTAGTATTTAAACTCTTCTTTACCATTTGCCATTTGGATTTTGTGATGATGAAATACAGATCATATTACAGACTATTAGTGTTTTAAACAAAGCGTTTAACTTGGAATGGTAAATATATTGTGATACGAGGAAATGTCTGTAGATATTGTAAAAAATGTTTGTGTGCATGTGGATGAGAATACAGTGTGTAGCAAAATCTGAGCGATTGAGCAATAACGTCTGGCTTTTCCGCATTTGTGACAGGAACTCCCCAACTTTCAAATCATTCGAGGACAAAGTTGGAAATCTTAAGGTAAGGCTGGGCCTTATTTATGGAAAAAAAATGCACCCTGAATTACTTATACATGTAAGGCATAATCCAAGACTAGGTGTGCATTACACACATTTAATGTACAAAGTGGAGACAAAGAACCATTTGATGCAAAAATGTCTTGCATGGGGAAAAAAAAGTGACTGGAAGGATAAGAGAGAGTTGAATTAGTTATTTTATGTTAAGGTTGTTAGACCTAGAATTCTGTCATACAAAAAGTATTGAGATCGGATCATATTTTTAAGAACTATTTTCCTTGTGCTGTTCCATTGACCAATTAAAATTATCTTCTCCAGTTTGTCTAATTAATTTTGTGCTAATAGATAATAAGGAAATGTTTTCACTCTGTATGCAACGTCATCTCTACCTATAACAGATATATTTCAATCTATTTAGTCTTTTTGGTCTGTCCAGGACATTCATTTCCTCACCAATGCACTCCACATCCTGCTTGTCAGAGCCATACATTGTATTTCCTTTAAATATAATTAATGCATTTATATAGACGTGTAATCTAATATTTAGCTGTTTCTGAGGACTTTTAAATTGAGCTCCATTAATGGCGTTAATATATTGACATTTCATCCCTTAATGACAATGTTTTAAGAGTGGACGAAACAGTTTTATGACTAAGAATGTGGTAGCAGTCGGATTTTCATATTTATTTGCGCCTCCATTGAACTTGAATAACATCCGCTATTCTAATAACTTCTTTTAAGAAGATTAAACTTTTTTTCCCCAGTTAATTTGTTTAATAAATGTTTTTAAAAGACGTTATTGGAATAGCTTATGTTATTTGGGTTCAGTTCATGCTTAAATATGATTGCGGTGCAAATAAATAGGAAACATTTGACAGATTGCTGCCACACTGCTACAGTTATACTTCCATCAGCACCATTGTGTTTGTCAACACGTCTTTCTCTGGCCAGCCAAATCAAGTCTCTGCGGTAAATCCACACAACTGCATCCCTCCAGAATCTTCGATGTATTATTTAAATGTCTCCACTGCAATATGCGTTATTGCATTTTTCACTAATATATGAGAAAATGATGAGCACGGATCATTGAGCTGTTGCTTTTTAGTTTCCAGCAGCTAACAAGAATCCTGTCCATTTGAAATCAGTGAATTTTTCCTCATGATTAAACGAAACCTTTTTCCACCTTAAATTATACAGCAATCACCAAGAAATTGCAAAACTTCAGACTGTTTTTTTTCCCCTGATTGGAATCTGTTTTAGCTCGGAGGTTTTACTCCCCTCTTCATTAAGATCGTTAAATGATTAGTTGGTGTGTTTGCTAATTCCAATCTGTGTGTGTTCCCCGTTTGTGTCCAGACGAAGGTGGTTGGAGGGAGACCCAACGGCGATGGCCTCCAGTCTCCGACCGAGTCCAACCCTGCGCAGGAGAACGCACCATTCTGAGCCTCTACACTCCCGAACGAACCATAATTTCATCTGTTCGTGAAGCCTGACCCTCTACAACCGCCATCACTTCTCTTACTCGCTCTCTCTCTGCCTCTCCCTACCTACTCCAGCTCCTTTTTTCACCTAAAGCTTGCATGTGCTCGTCTCACCTCTCCACTCACACCACCGCTTACGTGACATGGACTCATCCCAAAAAAGGATTGTACAAATAAAAAAGGAAAAGAAAAAAAAAGAAGAAAAAAAATTTACGATCATTTTGTATTCTAAAGTATTTTACACTGCTTTGCATAATGTTTTTACATAACCTATATATCTATATATGAATATAAAGAATACAAATAATTATATTTAAACTGTACTGCCAAGCAGCATTCATCAGAAAAGGAGGGAAAGGAGAAGAAACCTGGAGAGGGAACTCGCACAACAGGGAACGTGCTGCAGTTTTCTACGCTGCTCTTAATTAATTCGAGGACTTTTTTTTACTCCAAGTGCAGCATGAAGCGCCACTTTACAGTACACATGGTGAATGTCTAATGCTTTGTCCGCCTTACACTATCGCTCCATTTCTGTTCATCGATTTTTTTGCTGGTCGAAGCAAGTCACGTTAAGGTTCTTTTTTCTTTTTTTCTATTGCCTTTTCTGCTCTTTGTTTCTCGTTGTTAATTTGGAGTATCAGTTGGGCTTTTTCCGTTTTCGCCTTTGTCCGTTAATATGTCCTTGCTTTTGCTTTTATTCCGGTGCTTTGTGCCAGCAAACCGAGGCCATTTAAAGACCTTCTGCTGTTGAAATGAAGAGCTATTTTGCCAACCTGCACTCACACTTACACTAATGTTAAACTTTATTACCCTGTTATAAAAGTAATTTATAAATATAGCTCTTGCTTTAGCCTGCACTACCCCAATGTTAAACATACTGACTGAGACACCTTTTTTTTTTTTTGGTGATTTGCATTAAGGTTTATATTAGACTATATACTTGTGTAGTTTGTTCGGTAGCACAGTCACTATGCATTTCAAAATCATTTTTTGACCATTTATTTTTTTTGTTTAATTGTTAATCCTTTTTTTCCCTTTTTTTTTTCCTTTTTTCTATATGTGAATGGGTTGAATTATTGCAGTAGTTTGCTACAAATTATTATCCTAGACTGAACTAGAATTTGAGGGATTTATTATATGTTTGTCGGAATATGTACAGCTATGCTGCCAGTTATATACAGCAGGGGTATTGGGATTCATCTGCCATTTACAGGGTAGGTAACTGTACCTTTTATGTTTTCAAAGGTGTAACAAAGGTTAAGCATTTTTTTTCTTTTTTGAGAGAGAGAGAAATGATATATACCTGAAGCTGCATGTGTGTAAATGGGACTGGCTGTTGTAGAGCGCATGAGCACAATATAGCTTTAAATCTGAGATTGTAGCTCAAATTGCAAAACAGGTGGATTTGGTTTTCTTTTTAAGGAATTTGGTGGAATATTCATTTATGTTCTTGTCAGTGTTTGTTCTGTTTCTCAATAAAGCATTCCTTCAAATACGTTTCATCACGCCAGTTACTTAGCAATGTGTGTTGCTGACACTTGAAACAGTGGAATTGATCTCATTCCTGCAGTGTGTGTGCATGCATGCTAGAGCCTCTAGATGGAAGCATATGGCACAAACATCAAAGAAAATCTTTGACCAGAATGAAGGTTGAGTTCTTGCTTATTTGATGCATGTCAAGGGCCATTTCTTTTGTCTTTGCTTTACACTGATATTGGTGTTGAGATCAAGAAAGGTAAATTAGTCAATTGGTCCGAATTTCATCTTTTAATCAATGATATTTGCTTATAGATGTGTTCAATTTAGTACATCATGAAATGTTTGAGCACATGTTTCAAAGAAATCAAAAATATCTGAACACTGAACATGTAACTGACAGGGGTTTTCTTGTTACTACTCTCAGTTTGAGTCCTGAGATTCACCTGTGAATATTGCATTTGTTGTTAAAAAAACAACAACAACAAGATAAACCAACAGATAGACCAGGGCGATGTCTATAGGAGAAAATGGGGAAACATTGCTCAAGCATTGGTTATAGCCAGTACAACAATTTAAAATGTTCTAACAAAAAAAAGAAAGAAAACACTGGTGTACTAGCAACAAGTTAAAAACAGCTGTTGGTGACAGATAAATTGTGTAAAATGTGGTGAAATGCCCTAAAACAACAGTCGGTGACATCACCACCAGCCTCCACAGAACAGAAGTTGGTGTATCACAATCCATTATTCAAAGAACAGCAAAAATAAGAGACCATAGAATAACATTTAAACCACTAACCAGCAGTAAGAATCTGCAGGACAGACTGGAATTAAAGAGATGAAGCAAATGATAAGCTAAAATGTGGAGGAAGAAAGGATTTGTTCATGGTCCAAAACATATGACTTCATGGGTCAAGGTTGGTGAAGGTTGTGTCATGGCTTAAGTTTGCATGACTGGTCCTAGCTGTTGTCCTGGGTGAGGGTGCGAATGGCCTTTGCAGAAGCGCCTCGTTGTTCTCTCTCTAGATTGTCTGCAGGTCAGGGAGCTCAGTGTGGCTGGTAAGATCAGATGACAACTTGACAGTGTGGTTATTTGCATTACTGTAGCCTACATGTCTGTTCAAGCCAGTCTGGCTATTCTCCCCTGACCTCTACAATCAATAAGGCATTAAGACTGTTGTGTGTAAAAATCCCAATAAATTAGTAATTTGGAAATTAGTAATTTGGAAACTCAAAACAGCTCATCTGACATCAGCAACTATGTCATGCTCAAAAACATTTTTTGCCCATTCTAATGCTTGATGAGGACATTTTGACCTGTTTTTGTGTGAATTTGTGTTTTGTGGCGCTTCCACATGAATAGTAGATTGAATATTTGCATGAATGAGCAAATGTACAAGGTTATTTGTATATGATGTGAAGTTATACATCACTATGACATGCATGTCAATTACCTTTATACACCTTACTAACTACCCTTGCCAGAATAGAAAATACCCAAAATTTTCCAAATGATGATTTTCCAATATGATCTTACATTATATTTTTCTTTATGTTCATCAATATTACCGTATTGGGAAAATACGTGGAATATGTGGAATATAAAATATTCTTGACAATATTGACTATATTTTTTTCCCTTATATTAGATATTACACTGAATACATTAAACCAAACAATTATAATAATATATGGTGTTTCTGGTTCAATTATTGTCCCAAAAATGTTTTGTGTTTCTTTTAAACATTTTAACAACTAGATTTCGGGTTGTAATTATAATTGGTGGTAATGTTTGTCTTCTTGTACAATTTTTCTTATTCATATTCTTTTGCTGATTATTATTATTATTACTCAAATGTATGTACATTTAATTAGACGAAGCCTAAGTTTCATTAATACATGTAAACCATTACAATACCAAAAAAAAAAAAAAAATTTTATAAGACAATAAAATATCAAACAATCAACTGAATCCTCCTCTCACTTATCTGTAGCCTGAGATATGGTACACTTTGTGTATTACAAAATGATGGTGTGTGTGCATGTGTGTGTATGTATGTGTGTGTGTGTGTGTGTGTGTGTGTGTGTGTGTGTGTGTGTGTGTGTGTGTGTGTGTGTGTGTATGTATGTGTGTGTGTGTGTGTGTGTGTGTGTGTGTGTGTGTGTGTGTGTGTGTGTGTGTGTGTGTGTGTGTGAACTTTCATCTGTACTGTGTCCTTCATCTAAAGTTAGGCTTGGTTTCTATGAACTATCCCTTATCAATGTACCATCAATCAGCTAATGTCCAAATAACCCTGAAATAAACTGGTTAATTAATGACAAGCTCCTCTTATGAATGAAGTCTCTATTTGCCATCAGGTTTTTGGAAAATAGCTTAGCTAATGAACTATGGGGGAGAGTCACTGGGGGAAAGTGCGTGAATGAAACTATGCTGTATATAGTGAATTCAGGGGTATTGGGATATTGGGTAAATTGGGAGTGTAAATTCTCTCAGGAGTAATAAATAACAATGTATGATGCACATATACACACTGTTCTATTGTAACAATGAGCAGTAAGTTTGAATAATGTACATATGTTTATAACAATATTATATGCATTATAAAAATGTATTGTTTTTAAGAATTGTGAGAAGGGGTAGATTGAAAGTATGCCGAAATGTTTGTATAAAATATTACATGTATTACTACATATAATGAATACATATTACATTTTATTAATAGATTGTGTTGTGGGGCTACTGCAATGAATAAATACCTTTTGATGATTATCTGTTACCTAGTAGGAATTTTTAAAAATATGTTTATCCATTTGGAAATTATTTTCTTGATAAATATTTAAAGTTTTTCAAAGCTTAAAGTTGTTTTATAGAGCAGTGAATTAGATTTTCAAAATTTAGATTTTGTGTTATTATTAAAAATTATTATTATTGTATTGTATTGCTCAAGTCAGGACTTAATATAAATTATAGTGGTTTTAAATATTTATAAATAAGTTACGGAGAAATGTTATTGAGAATGACATGGAAGTATCCTGAATGATCAGTCTTTGTGTATTAAGTCGTGTTCGACAGAATTCTGAAGTACACATAAGTTTAATCTTCATTTGAGAGTACTTAACACCTTATTGATAAATGTGGAAAATCAAAAAGATATCAAATCTTTAAATTAATTAGAAGTACAGTTTGACCAAACTATTTGTAAAATAATAATAATAAAAAAAAATCATGTTCCCTGACCGGGAATCGAACCCGGGCCGCGGCGGTGAGAGCGCCGAATCCTAACCACTAGACCACCAGGGAAGCTCTGTCGGGAAGTCAAAAAGTATGCTTATTATTAGTGAAAAAAACTATAAAACTATACTTTCGTGGCAAGGCAAACATTTAATTTAATTAAAATTAACTGAATTGATAAATGCTTGGTGACCAACAATTTTTTGTTTTGCTCTCCATATTTTGCGGTATATTCTGACACTTCCAAAAACAGAAACAGGAGCAGCCCGACAGTCTGGTTTAATCCAGTTTTCCCAGAGCAGCGGCCAGTACGGGTGGTGACGTCACAACGTGGTATAAAAAGCCATGCTGCTTGGGACTGGACTCAGACAGCATTGCGGTATCGTAAATGGACGTTGAGGGTTTCAACTACCCAAATCTTTTCAAATGGGCCCCGTCGCCTAGCGTTTTCCCCCTATAAGCCTCCGACTGAGTTACCCAGGGTGCTATAAAACATCAACACCAACAAGAAGGTGAGAGTGGATAGATTTCTGTGCGTGTCTTTTGTTTCTGTACTCGATACCATACTAAGTCTATATTATGATTTAAGAGGGTGGGAGTCGTGAGGCGCTGCTGTTTGTTTTATTCTCATGCTAGCTGTCTTGGGGTTGCGGATTTATTTTTACTATATATTCAACAAAAATATTCATTGTAATCGTAGTAACTGCACAATGTAAACGTCGAGCTTCATTAAAATAGTGTTTAGTTGTGCATTTTCCTTCCAAAAATACAATATTCTCACGTCATATGACATGAGTAATGGACAGTTACTAGAACCAGCTGGTTTTGGTTGGGGAATTGTTTTTGTTTTAATATTTACAGCATTTTTGACACTTTCACGGGGGCAAATATGTCTTTATATATGGCATTGTGTCTTCTAAAAACAAGAGCCTGTATCAGGTTTGTTCCTTTGCAAGGAAAGTAAACAGACCTGTCCTGTCCTGTCCAGAGTCTTGCTTCAATGTTTAACATATGTAGAATGAAAACCACTGCCAGGACTATCAAAACTGTTTCCTGCTCATTTACAGTGTTTATGTAGACATTGCACATTTCCATTGTTATGCCAACATATTTTTACTTTTCAGGTCATCATCTAAGGCAGGGTTAACAGATCAGCATGGCAGCCATCCCAGCCGGTGGATCTCTCGTAGCTACCCATGACTATTACCGAAGTAAGAGCACCAGCACAAAACACTGGTGTACGTGCAAACACTTTATTGGCACGGAGACATTGAGAACATGCTGTTAATGGGTCCATCTGTGTGTTCTCAGGGCGCCTTGGCTCTACGTCAAGTAGCAGCTCTTGCGGCAGTTCGGAATACACTGGGGAGGTTATTCCACATCATCCAGGTGTGTGTTTCATAATCTCGGTTCCCACCGATCATTTTCCTTCTTTACAGAGGCCTTGGCCACGTTGCAGATTTGAGTAATAAACTTTTGTAATAGCCAGGTGTTGTGAAATTGACCTGATCACTGATTTGGATGTCTGGCTTTATCACTTTTCGGTTTTGCACGTTTCATTGGAACCATTTATCAGAGTTTTATGGTTTGAGATGCATATATATATATTTTTATTTTTATTTTTAATTATAATTTTGTCAATGTTTTCCAGGTCTGCCCAAGCAAGACTCTGGTCACTGGTGGTCCAGCTTTTTCTTCGGGAAGCAGCCTGGTATGGGCTCCTTGGCTGAAGAGGCTCAGCAGAAGTGTGTCAAAAGTTTTTAATTCAATAAACCTTTTAATCTAAGCTTATTTATTTGTGAAATCATCTCCCCCTTTTTTTTATTGACATGATCACTGACTTGACTCTGTGCAGGTCAGGGCTGAGTGTGACTGACGGGCAGGTAATGTGTATTGCTCGGGATATGGTGAAGAGGCAGACCAGTGAGTGTAGCGACGCTGGGAAGTCGGAGGTGGAAAATTCTCAATCTTAAGTCCGTTTAAGGGGACCAACGCTAGGGGACGGGAAACGGCCCTAATTTTATTTGTTACTATTGTTTTATTTCCCATTTTATGTGTGGAAGAGTTAGATTTTTAGGTTGTTTCCTAACCATTAGTTAATGTGTGGCTTAAAACAAAATGAAGGTATTTTTTGTATGTTTTTTTACACATCTGTAACACTGTTTTGTTACTACTTTCCACTGTCACCGTGTTCACAGAAACAATAAAACTTTGAACTAGCCAAAACGTTTGTTCTTTACTATTAGGGATGTAAATTATTTTTTGCTTATGTTGCTTTCTTTGAGCTGGCATTTGTTTATTTTCCTACAAATTTAAATTGTGTTGAAACATGCCAACAGTTTTTAAATTTAAATCTAAATACATTTCACTCTTACATCTTCACTCTTTTTAATGGTTGCTTTTTGCCTAAACGCTTAGGCAAATATTGCTTTTTTTGCTACGTGTACAATGACGAAAACCACTTATGATTAATTTTCACTGTTCCTTTATTCCCTCGGTGAAAGTCTATTTTTGGCTTGTTGGCAAAATTCCAGATAAATGCAAATCATTGTGTTGATTCAGTTTCTATGAAACTATTTTTTTTTTTTTTTTTTTCTTGTCATGCTTACAAAGTTGATTGTGTTTTTTTTTTTTTTTTTTGTACATTCTGGTGTGGAAAAATCACGTTGCCTGCTTAGGACAAACATGAAGAGTTTGGAAAAGTCAACAAATCTAGATGTTTTTGTGAGTGGGGAAGTCTAAAAGTGCTGATCAAGGCAGATGGAAAAAGCACAGATTTGTTCATTTTTCTTAACTTGCATGACAGAAGGTGCTTAAAAAAATGGAGCTTGACCTCACTATTTGACCATTTTAAATCATCTTGAATATAGTTTTCATACAGTGTCTTGTATTTCCTCTCATGTGTCACTGCACACTGATGGCTGTGTTCATGGAAAGGGATTTGTGTAGTGTGCTGACACACAAATCCCCCCCCCTCTAAGTCTCTCTTCCCCTGTGCTTGGCAACAGGTCTGTGCAATAGAGACTGGGTCATGATTGGATGCTGAGGAATGAGGACACTCCCTACAGTGAGGGTTCAGGAGAACACAAGAGATTTAATCTTGCTCTTTGGGGAAAACGAGAGGTCATTTTTACGGGAATGCATCATGCCACAAAACAACTGCAGGTCCTTTCGTTCTGGTATCTTCTTGGACCAATGAACTGCTAGGAAAATATTGTCGTAGATCAGCTAGATAAAGTCTCCAATCCCAATGGGTTAGGGGGTTCCAATTGAGAAAGGATGTGCTGTGGCTCCAGGAATGTTACATGAAGTCTTTAAACAAGTTCAGATGTCTATTTGATTGCACGGTTCGCAGATCCTTGTGGTTTGGTTAAGGCCGGGCAGGATGTTGAACTTTTCCAAACCACACTTAATACCCATCGTCTGGGCACCTGTCCTGACAAACCTGCACAGAGTGGCACAAATATCCATTAACCAGAATCTTGAACATAGTTGAGGTTTATATAATTCTCATTATGTTGCTTTAACTAATACACTTGCCATTTGCATGTATTTTATAACCCTGATCCAATCCTGTGCCAGCAATGCCATGACTAATCATGCAGATACAGTTCAAGATCTTTATTTAATGTTCACATCAGACATGTGAGCAACAAATGTGATCTTAGCGAATTGTATCTGTGTCATTGTTGTTTGTGGCAGATGGATGTGTTGAAGTATTTCAGTAACGACTGATTTCTTATAGATTTTTTAGAGTCACCAATCTTCCTAACCAAATGTTTAGGGAGGTTGTAGGAAGCAGGAGTATAATAAGGAAATCACACATAAAAAGCAAGAACCAGTGAAACTTCACACAGACAGTAACTTGAGCTCTGGGTGACACTGAGGACCATGGAGCTGTGCTGTGCCACTGGTCTCCCCCTAAAGACAAGGGTTCCTCGCTAAAAGCAAAACTTTTTGCTTTTCTATTTTCTCTTCTTTTTTTTTTTTTTTTTTTTTTAACGTGTGTCTAGAAATTGGCTTATCTCATAGTGAAAAAAACTGTTTTGTTTTTTTAATTAGTACATTTGCAAAAATTCTCAACTATACCTTGGTGTATGGAGGCAGCTTTCCAGACAGTCACATGCCTTTGCCTGGCTTGTGACAGTTCTCCAGGGAAGCTATACACAGGCTGTAATTTGTTGGTAGAACTGACATCTGTGAAATAAATATATGAATATATATTTTTTTGTTTGGATTCACTAATTGTACAGGGTTTTTATTTGGTACAGGTAAAAAATCTAGACAGGGACTGAAATTGTAAATCTGGCAACCGTGCCTCTAGCCAAACAAAGTTAAAAATAGCACTGCACTTACTCTGGTAAAAGTGATTCCTTGCCAGCAGACAAGCAGCAGAGTTCACACTGCTCATGATCTCTGTGTAGTTCAATAATTGGAAAGACCCAACCCCACCTCTGCAGAACCTACCGTAACACAAGGAACATACGCAAGTGACAGTATCAGAACAGTTATCAGTTAATAATCAGTTATTTTGAGTCCATTATTAAAAGTGAAAGTAGGTAGTCAATAGTTTTACTTACTTAAATGTAATTGCTTAAATGATTTGACTACAATATCAACACATTTGTGTCAACCTGAATTAAAGTGTAGGTATTATGTTTTAAAGACTTAATTGAATTATTATTATCAGGAAAACAGGTGCACTGCAATACACCTGAACCTGTACAACTGCACATGTACAAACATCATCTAAGCTGAAAAACAGGATGTTTGTCTCTGATTTACTGAAGTGCAATGAGGACAAGTTCCATTACACAGAAACCCTGACCCATGCAAAGCTAAAAGAAGAAACTTTGTTGACATATAAAATAAACCTGTTGATTCTAGACACATGCATCTCTTCTTATCATAAGTGTGTCAAAGGGGAAGCTGAAGCTCTTTACTCGCCCTCTAGCTGCAGCACAGCCAAGCAGTTCATATTATACAGTTCATCCAAAGCAAAAATGGGATTTTTTTTTCATTATTTGTGTGTTTGTTGACACTGATGATCGCAACACATCATTATCAAGATTATTAGACTTATTCGTTTTTTTTAGATATTGGTGTATTTCACATGAACAGGTTTGAACTTGAGATCAACAGGTTAAATCCACACCTCACTAAACAATAACAGGTTTCAAAATCATCTAAATAATAAAAAAAAAAAGACAAAATCATCTTTATTCTAGTGTTTTGTTTGGTACAAATATTTGTCATTTAAAAGGGATTATGCATTAAAGCATACAGATTGGCTTATTGCCTGTGTTAATTTGCTTTTAGAGAGAGTGTGTGTGTGTGTGTGTGTGTGTGTGTGTGTGTGTGTGTGTGTGTGTGTGTGTGTGTGTGTGTGTGTGTGTGTGTGTGTGTGTGTGTGTCAATCAGTCATGTATGTATGAATGTGAATGTGCCGTTTTGTTTTTTTGTTTTTTTCCCCATTAAGGCTAGTCCCCTAATGCCACGTTTGCATGACGATGACTTTACAGTACTTTGTCATCACACTACACTACTACCTGAGCTCTATGCTCAACAATGTGTTTTGTTTGTGTTTAAAAGTTTAGGTAGATACTGGGTATTGTTTTGCACACAGTACTGGTAATACCAACATGCAGATTTCATGGAAAAATACCAAAATATTGCTAATAATACTGATCAAAATGATGGCAGATGACTGCCATTAGTGTGAAAATAATTTCCTCTTTAAAGGAGAGTTGTTTATGGAATTACTGTTATGGTGTCCCACATCTCGATTGACTTGTTCAAGGAGGCAAAGGCAAGATGAACAGGTTTGACATTGAGAAAAGTGTTACAGAAGAGAGGCACAAAGACTATTGTAAACATTCAGGTGTTTGTGTTGCGCTTTTTGTTGAGACTCAAGTAATGCTTGACAAATGCCTGAGATAACCCTCTCTGTTTACAGCAGATAATCTGCACATGTTCATACTGCTAGCTGTTTATCTTTCTCCTACTGCATTACCCTGTTATTGTACATTCATGCATGCTTTTAGAGAGTTAAATAGGATGTGTTCACTTGTTTTAGCACTTTAGCCAACTCACTATGTGATCTATGTCTGCATGTGCTATTAAACTCTTCTAAATATAACCACAGAGATCATATAGTCCTACTTCAGGAGTGCATACAATGTAAGTTGGTTGAGTTAAATGGTTGTGACTAAACTGTAGTCTGTAGCCGTTAAATGTTTTAGAGCACTTAAAGGAGAATAGTTTGTACAGTGTGTGGGCCCTTCTCTACCCCTCAGTAGGGTGGTGTATCACTGATAGCTCATAACTGACACTAACATGGTGGTGTGTTTTGGGCTTGTCTATTTTTCCCCAATCTGTATTTATCTTTCTCTAACCATTCATAAGTGACATCTGCTTTTGAGTTGGTACTTTTGTTTTGTAGGCAATTCTCTCCCCCAACAAACATGTCAAATTGTGTATATGTCCTAGCAATTCTGCTCTGCCTGAGTGTACTTGAGAAATAATATGACCTATACAACAGGTGAATTGAAAAAAACAAAACAAATGATTGTGTCGTTGTGTCTACTAAACAAAATTAAGATCAATATCTCCAGCATAGATCACATGATCTGATAAATGATAACAACAGTGCTGTTGTATCAACTGCTCAACATGTGATACATGTTAATTTAAATACCCTGCCACCACAATCACGAGATCAGTATTTTGCCACTTTGTATATAACTGCAGGTTATTACAAAATGTAAGGTTCCTCATTTTTAGAAACAGTAGGCAATATTTCACGACTTTGCTTTTGCCTTGATTTTGGAAACGATATATATATTATTAAACTGTGGGTGGTTGCATGAGCCATTTCAGGATATGAAAATAATCTTTTATCAATGGAGGCTGAGGTGAATTTTGCATGATTAAGAAATACTGTTAGCAGGGATGGGCAGTATTTATGATACATGTATTTCAAATACGTATTTCAAATATGAAATAGGAATTTGTAATTTGTATTTGATAGGTTTGATGAAAATGGATTCCTATTTTGTACCAAAATACATTCGTGTTTTTGTATTTTTGTAGTTTAAAAATACTGTAAAATACTTTATAAGAAGTCTACATGATACCATCATAAAAATGTGGCCTCTAATTGGTACCTACTTAGTAGTTTGCTCAAAACAAAAAAATCATCCATAGGAAAGAAGGTGGTCAAGGTAAGAACCGTGCAGGCTGCTAGTTTTAAATAGGTGTCAAATGATTGATAAATAAATATTTGATTGCCGAATATTGTACCCTAATTAAAGTAGCTGTTTAGTAGGATAATGATTTTACATACAATTGCATTAATGCCTGCCTGACAAATATATTATTATATTTATGATTAACAATCAAATGATTAATTGGTTAGAAACTAGTTGCAATGAATGCAAGTGCAATCAGTTGTCTTATGTAAAGTAGCCCTTCTTTAACAAACACCAAGTAACTAAATTAGGGTACAGTTATGAGTTGTTCACAAACTGTTAAATATTAAACTGTTGGTTACTTTAAAGGTAACCTTTATCTGGGAGATCACAGGGAATATGAATGTGAATATTTGATCTATTAACTGGTTGCATATGTAAGATTTACATATGCGTGACTTTGCCAGAGAAAAGCTGTTGCTATCGAACATTGTTTACTTAATCAACTGAATCAGTGTAAATGTTAAGGAACTGATCAAATACGCCAATTGATGGGAGGTTTGCGAAGAAATTTCATGCTTCCTTAGTATTTGTAAAATACAAAAATACAGTAATTTATAGTTGAAATTCAATTGTGGTTGCTTTATTTTTTTATTCATCTTGATACAAGTAAAGTTAAGCTATTAAGTGTTGCTATACAGCAACACTTGTCTTGAGAATATTTTAAAGACCTTGCATTGTGTAACATTTTATACACTTGCGTGTGTGTGTGTGTGTGTGTGTGTGTGTGTGTGTGTGTGTGTGTGTGTGTGTGTGTGTGTGTGTGTGTGTACTGAGAAGGTCACTTTGGTTTGAGGACTTTGTTTCATTGTTAGAATCATCAGGTGTCACAAAATGAAATAAAGAAAAGGGAATTGCCAGGAGCTTTGGGAGAGACATGAGACTTTGCTAACAAAGATTAATGTAAAGTGTAAAGTAAAAGTGCCATTTTAAAAATGTATATGCATTTTGAACTTTTCTTATGTACTGTTGAGAACATTTAGACATTTAGACATTTAGACAGACGGATAGATAGACGGATGGATGGATAGATAGATAGATAGATAGATAGATAGATAGATAGATAGATAGATAGATAGATAGATAGATAGATAGATAGATAGATAGATAGATAGATAGATAGATAGATAGATAGATAGATAGATAGATAGATAGATAGATAGATAGATAGACATACCTTTATGCAGCCTATTAAAATCCTTGGAGTCAATATTTGTTGAGAAGTAGGTTGACTGCTTTCTTACATGTTATAAAGCATAGATGCTGCTGCAGGGAAATGTACTAACATAACAAGTCTCCAGGATCTTTATATAGCCCCTTTCCACTCAGGAATCCTCCAGATGCCAGACACTCCAGCACTGCATAGCAATTGGTTGAGAAACTGGGGCCGCCCCCATTTGCTTTCTTGACATTTTCACAAACTTGGGGGGAGGTGTGATCAAGACTCATAAGCTCTAACATTCTTCTTTCATGTTAAAGTGATAATGTTAGTTTTTTTCACCCCTCCCTTCAAACCAGTTGTAGTGTGCATCTTTATGAAAGATGTCTGCTTCCTCCTGATCAAGTAAAGTGTGCATCCTAGTGAAAGAAAAAAATATATTATAATGCAGAAGATATTGCTTCTGCAGTGTCGTATTATATTAAGGAATTAAATGTAGAAAGGTCAAGTGATTTAGAGGACAGAGTGGATTGAGAGACTTGCCAATTATTCACATGTTCTTGTCAGCATTTGTCCACTAGTAAAGCTCATTCACAGCTCATTCGATATGGGTTCACTTGAAAAGTGTCTAATATCACTGGATGACTTTACATAAGGGTAAAAGACAGATGCCTCCTGAGATTCTGAATTTCCTGGCAAGCCCGCTGACCGCTGTGACCTTAATTTGCCACATTACGATAAATGACATTATCCTGAAAAAAACATAGGTAAAAGAAAAGACCCATGTCTTGCTTAAATTGGAGTTCTGTGAATATGCAATGTTGCAGCAGGAAGCATTGCAGTTTTACATCTTGAGAATATTGGGTTCAGTCTTGTGGTTTGTTGACTGCCTGTTTGAATAGTTTCATGTTCATTCACTTGTCACTCAGTTCAATATATATATATATATATATATATATATATATATATATATATATATATATATATATATATATATATATATATATATGTGTGTATAGATAGATAGATAGATAGATAGATAGATAGATAGATAGATAGATAGATAGATAGATAGACACAACGTTTGTACGGAGTAAGTGAACATGTCAAAACTGTGTCCAAAGTGTTAATATTTTGTGTGAGCACTACTGTGCACTGCCTTAATCCTTCTGGGCATAGAATTCACCAGAGCTGCACCGGTTGTTGCTGTGATCCTCTTCCACTCCTCCATAATGACCTTCCACTTAAGGATGCCTCATAGGTGCTTAATAGGGTTCAGGTCTTGATACAAACCTGCCCACTTCATCACCTTCAGCTTCCTCATTGGTGGTGTGTTGTCGTTATTATGTTGGAAAACTGCCAGGTCAAGTTGTCTTCAGCAAACTGTTTGTGCCCTTTCTTGTGAGCCAGCTTCAGAAGAGGCTTCATTAAAAATCATTAAAACGTTTATTTATGTTAATAATTCTATATAAAAAAGTGAAACTTGTATATTAGATAGTGTTTATTCAAGTGTTTATTTCTTTATTTTTAATGATTTTTTGCTCACATTTAACAAAAGCGCACAAATCTAAAAAAAAATTTAATACTTCATAAGACCAATCTAAAAAACATTTTTAGTAAATTGTTGGCCTTCTGGAAAGTATGTTAATTTACTGTATATGTACTCAATACTTGGTAGGGGCTCCTTTTGCTTTAATTACTGCCTTAATTCGGCATGGAATGGAGGTAACCGGTCTGTGACACTGCTCAGGTGGTATGGAAGCTCAGGTTTCTTTGACAGTGGCCTTCAGCTCATTTTAGTTTTTTTGGTCTCTTGTTTATCAACCCACATAGCAATTTTTCTTTGGCCCAGCTCCGGCCCACACACCCAGCTTTTGCTTGGCCCACATACCGCAATGAATTACGGTCCTAGTGTGGACCAGGTCTGGATTCCAGACAAGGGCCACACATGGGCCATAACTGGCCCAAGTCTCAGCCAAGTTAAATACCCATACCTGGTCCTAAATGACATCTGGCCCATGTTTTTCGTGAGCCACTTAAAAAACAGTACCACCTCTGCCAAACCGGGCCATGTTTGGCCCACATGCTGTATGCCAGTGCCAGATTAATGCCAGCTGTGCCAGATGAATGCCAAATCTGGGCCAAATTTGTTTGCTGACTGGGAATTTCCTCTTGGCAATACCCCATAGATTCTCTATGGGGTTCAGGTCTGGTGAGTTTGCTGGCCAGTCAAGCACACCAACACCATGGTCATTTAACCAACTTTTGGTGCTTTGGGCAGTGTGGGCAGATGTCAAATCCTGCTGGAAAATAAAATCAGCATCTCCATTAGGCTGGTCAGCCGAGGGAAGCAGGAAGTGCTCGAAAAACTTCCTGGTAGACGGCGGTGCTGACCTTAGACTTGATAAAACACAGTGGACCAACACCAGCAGATGACACCACTCCCCAAACCACCACTGACTGTGCAAACTTTACACTGGACCTCAAGCAACTTGGATTATGTGCCTCTGCTCTTTTCCTTCAGACTCTGGGACCTCTTCTTTCATCTGAAAAGACGACTTTGGCCCACTGAGCAACAGACCAGTCATTTTTGTCCTTTGCCCAGTTAAGATACTTGGGATTGATACAGGGAATGTGTCACTTGTAGCCCATGGATACGTCTGTGCGTGGTGGCTCTTGAAGCACTGACTCCAGCTGCAGTCCACTCTTTGTGAATCTCCCTAAATTCTTGAATGGGCTTCATTTCACCCTTTTTTACCACATTCTTTTTTTTTTTTTACTTTCATTCAACTTTCTGACTACTCTAAAATGTATCCAAGTTTAATTTCTATAGTATTCTTCTATATCGTCTATAGTATCTTCTTGAGAAGATTGTCCAATGTCCAATGCTTTAAGCACTGAGCTACCCTAGCTGTTTGTTTATAATAAAAAACTTTTCATTCATAGAAAGATAAATTCTGATCTATAGAATCATTTACATGGAACGTTTCCTCTACAGTGTTATACTGCACCTGCTTACAAACTGGACGAAAAAAATATATTAACAAGAAACTTATGAAAATAGCTACTGATTCAAATGTACAGTAAAGCTATTAAAGAATACCATGAATAAATAAAGAGATCACCAGAGTTCATACAGAAATACACATCATATCATAACAGGTTTTAAAGTGCTTTGGAGTGCCACAAAACATGTGATAAAGTCAGCATGACACATATGAATTAGATTAGATGCCAATACTACATACTACAATGTTACAAAAACACTTCCTCATCTCAAAACATACATGCACTCACCAAAACAGACATTATGCAACATGCAGACTCAGACAAATAGTGCAATTTTTTTTCTTCAGTATCAATGTTCAGAGAGTGCTTTACCCTCGGTCGGGGCCTGATTTGGTCAAATTCAGCACGTGTCAGCACTGTTCTTTAAACTTCATCACACAGGCGCTGCATGAACACTCTAACCTAACCTGCAATCCATGACCTGGTGGTGCACTGTAGCAAGCACACACACAAAAACCCCCAAAAAACAAAACAAAACAAAAAAACCCAGATGAAAAAAACAGGAAAATGTACATGTTTAGCTTTATGAGATTGTATATCTAATAGAGAGCCTGTACTAGCTTTAATATCTTTGCCTCATTTCTGTGTTGTAAGTAGATTTGGTCTTGATCGGTTAGCTTTATCATATTTATTGCAAGAGAATTAAAAGATAAAGACATGAAAATAAGTGATAAAGTCTGGTGGCTGCATTTTCGCTGCAGTGAGCAGGTTGCTGGTGAGGTTTGGATTTTTCTAAATGATCACTTTTATTCTATGGTAAAAAAAAAAAAATTCTGTTGATAGTGGTCTCTTTTAGGATGTCGAAGTAAATAACACTGGGTTTGGTAAAGTAATAATATTTGGTTTTATATCCTTTACTTGCCATAACTTTATGAAGCTGGGGACTATTGCATTCTTCTTTCATGGTGCTTTCACAGGCTTGTATTAGAACTTCTTCTAGCTGTTTGTTTCTCTTTAGTCTCCTTACCAGACCATGAACTGCTCAATTGGGCTAATAAAGTCTTCTGCTGTATCAGCAATTTATTTTGAGTCATTATCATGATCAGCATGATGAATTTCCCTCTAATTAGAGTGGATATATTTAGCTATAAATGGTCATACAGTATATAAATGCAGTAACCAAAGGCCTATAAACATTAAGAGTTATTAACTGTTTCAACAAGGTAACAAGACACCTTTAACAAGAAACACCTGTAGGTAACATGTTGCAGTAAATAGCAACAAATTCAAGCTGACATTCTGATCTACTGTCCCATATTTGTCTTCTGATTTCAAACCCAAATATTCTCAAAACGTTCGGAGGGAACCGCATGTTGTGGTCTTCATAGCAACATGCTGTACATACAGTTTTAGTCTGGAAATATATTTGCAGCCTTGACAAAAAAACAAAAAACAAACATAATATACCCTGGCACATGAACTGTTTGTATTTTCTATATATTCTCCAGGTTATATGGCTATGTTTTATTTTGCAAAAATAAATGCATACAATGAAAGTGCCACCTTGTGGTAAATCTTGACTTGTAACCGCCTGACCGATTTCATTAGACCTGATTTTACTAAATTCCTTTGCACAGTATATTGTATATTACTATATATATATATATATATATATATATATATATATATATATATATATATATATATATATATATATATATATACCATATAATATTACCTACTGCACATTCTGTACATTAATCACCCTCACGACTGTATACATGGACCTCATACCCTATTTATCTTACTGCTATTTTTTGTAAATAGGCCACTTATGCACTTCTGGTTAGATGCTAACTGCATTTAATTGGCTCTGTACATGTACCTTGCACAATGGCAATAAAATTGAATCTAATCCAATCCAATCCAATCCAATCTAATTTAATCTAATCTAATCTATAATTCCCTCTCCATTCGAGAAAATTGTAAATACTGAAAGTTTCCTGTATGAAAACAACCTATTTTCTGAACATGTTACCCAATAATTTATTTTACTGTACTGCAGGCATCATTATGTAAAATAATGAAAATTATTCAAACTGCAGGCCAATGCTATAATACTCATTTCAGAAACACACCAAAATATAAGGATGTTTAAAATAAATTTGTACTTTATTATTATTATTTTTTCGTTCTTTAAAGCAAATAGTACTGTGATAGTTAATAAAAGTTATGATCATTCTGTGATGTTCTATACAACATACTCCACTAAAACAATTCCTATTTGGCCGTAAATGTAGACATCTAAGGAGTTTAAATTGTATGTTGAGTAGATTTTCAGCGAGTACTATAACCTAGTGGATTGAGTAAACTGGGAGCAATAAAAACCCTGTAGCACCAAAAGTACTCCAAAGTTTAGAAACTGTGGCTTAAATCTGTCAGCCTTTTATGAGTTGGGTTAAATTGGGTGGCGTTTTCTTGTCTTTAGTTTGTGTTTTTCACATTTTGACATGTCACTACTCTGAGCTTTATTTTTATAAGTTAATTTTCCTATGATCGAATGCTGCTTTGGTGTCATGGTCTACTATCACACAACGAATTATGCTTCTATTAAAAACTCTGTTCTCATTATCATGTACAGTGTCTACGCCTGACATTGGGTACATATCTTAAAGCAAAATCATATATTTCCATACGCACTTGCTAGTGATAATAGTGCATTAACATCTCAGCAATATCATTACAGCAGCTTTTCATGCACTTCATCTTGTATAAAAATGAATACACTTAATATTATTACATTTAAAACATTGTGTACAGGTCATATACCAAGACATTTTTATGCATGATAATGTCTTTAATCCTCACTAGACTTTTAGGTAAAATCTGAATCACATGCTGTACATGGAAGAACATATGTACATTATATACAAACAGGATATATATATATATATATATATATATATATATATATATATATATATATATATATAGATATATATATATATAGAGAGAGAGAGAGCTAATACACGTGATTAATGTGGTCATGAAGCTCAATTCTCAGCTGCTTAAAACTTGGCCGATCCCCTGCCTGATCGCTCCAACAGGACTCCATAATCTTGGAGATGAACTGAGGACATTTGGGAGGAGCAGGCATCCTATAGCCACCTTTCAGCTCCGCAAGTAGAGCTCTTTTACTGGTTCCTACCAAATGCAAAACAACAACAACAAAAGATTTTGTTTAAATTTTAACACCTAATTTATTTATGTAAAAAAATCAGTCTGTTAACAAAATGACACAACTGACAGAATTAATGTTGACTGCAAGAAAATGATTTGCATTGTGCTTACTCTGACCTAAAACCACAACTTATAATATCTATGTACTAGTAATACGTTTTGGAAAAGAAATCCAAGAAAGCAGATTAGAGTTTACCTGGATACGGATTTGCACCATACGAATAAATCTCATACAAGAGAA
This sequence comes from Silurus aristotelis, assembly GCF_946808225.1. Classification (NCBI taxonomy): domain Eukaryota; kingdom Metazoa; phylum Chordata; class Actinopteri; order Siluriformes; family Siluridae; genus Silurus; species Silurus aristotelis. The sequence continues at coordinate 14,045,416 of NC_139592.1, read as the reverse complement.
TGCCAAAAGACCAGACATCGGATTTATTTGAGAAAAGGCCATGCTCGATGGCTTCAGGAGCTGTCCATTTGAAAGGTATCTTTGTATCATTTGACAAGTAGAATGGCTCCTGCAAGCGCAATATAACAAACAGTGAAAACAAAAATGGCTTTCCCAAGTCAGGGAACAGTTTCCAGTTGACAGCAAAAGCAAACTAGCAACATTTTATCTGAGTTTCTTTTGTTTGTTGATTTTGTTTTATAAAGTAGGAATACAGTGTTGCTGCTAATAATCAAAGTGTTCTTTTAGTGCAATTTCATTATAAACGCTGCATGATTGTGAACATGTGTTTTAGAAGGATGAAGAAAATGGGAAATGAACATACAAATAAAGTTTTTAGTTAATCACCTTATTTGTTTGTTTCTTAATGCAGAATACCTAACACACATTTCTAGTCTTAATAAATCGTAATCATATCTGTATTTGTTTAAAATTGTTCAATTTGAAGATTTTATTTATATTCAGTCACATCTTTAATAAGTGTTCTGACGGCTCGATACATAAGTAATAAACACTGGTATATTGAACCACTTTACACACTTCCGTGCTTAATTCAAATTTACAATCAGTTCTTTATATACCGGATCATCATTTGGATTGTGAAAGTGGTATGTTTGAAAGTGGAAAACAAAACATTACAGCATTAATATCTAACTGAGTGGCAAATATAGTATAGACAGAGAAAAGAATCACAAAATCACAAAATAAAATTTAGTTTTTACCAAATATGTCCAAGCTAAAATACTTTACCAATATACCAAAAAAAAAATTAAGCATCCTATAGCACAGAAGGGTCTATTGAATATTATAATAGTTACAGCCTATAACATCTACTGCTGCAGCATAATGTACAAACTCCAATTAAATATTTACAAAGATAAAATATTTAGCAAAAATCACCTTGACAAATCGGGCTAAACCAAAGTCAGCCACTTTGCACAGATACCCTTCACTAACAAGTACATTGCGAGCTGCCAGGTCTCTGTGAATACTATTGTTAGTCTCCAGGTAAGTCATCCCATCCGCCACCTGGAATGCCATGTTAGTCAGGATTTCAGGGTCTAAAGCGTTGCCCTCTGGACCTCATAAATGCAAACAGAGTAGAGGAAAAAAATTGATTTAAAAAATAATTTACAGCTCGAGCCAATATATTTTACAGCTGCGTTGACAGTAAAACACACTATTTCCCAAAAGGTTACCATTTTTAAAAGGATGAACAGGGTTATCGATTAAAGTGCTCAGAAAGTCTAAGCCTCTTGTGCTTTTTTCATTACTGTTGCTCAAACAATAAGACTGAGAATAAAAACTTACTACGGAGCAAATTCTGCAGGTTTCCCTTCTCCATGTACTCAGTGATGATGTAATAGGGGGCCGAGGACGTGCATATTGCGAACAGTGAAATAAGGTGGTTGTGACGCAACCGTTTCAAAACCTCAACCTCCATGTGAAAAGTTTTCTGGTTCAGAGACTCTGAGTGGGAGACACAGAAAATAATAGTAAACATAAAATGCTTTATTTTCATGCCATAGTTTGTGTCCATCTTTGTATCACCGGAAATCAATGCAAAGTTTTTCTCACTAATCAGCTTCATCCTATGATATAAAGAGCTGTGGTCTCTTCTAACATGATAATTCTTCCATTAACAGGATGTAAGGGTTCACTGAATGAATATGGAAAAGTACACGTTGGTGTTTTTAACTAAGGAAAGGCTGTTAATTAAGTCAGGTGTGCTGGGAGCAAGAAAGCACGGAAATTTGCAGGACAATGTCCACCAGGACCAGAAATGGGAAGTTTGCCGTAGTTTAAATTAACATAATGCAGTTTCGGGATTAAAGTTCATCACTAGTCAAATCTCAAGACTGCGAGAAAGCCACTAAACTGTCAAACCCCCAATTGTTCTACTTTCTAGGTATGAGATGATACGCTAAAGCCACAAAGAGAAATACTAACACTGTGTTCATGAGATACTATTTATACAAAACAATTACTTATTTATCATTCATTCATTCATTTTCTCCCGCTTATCCGTAATTCGGGTCGCGGGGGCAGCAGTCTAAGCAGGCCCCCGCCTTCGACTGCTGCCCAATCCTCACAGAACCGTCCCCTACGGTCCCTCCTGCAGGTGGTGAGCCCACGGGAAGAATTACTTATTTATTTGTTTGTTTATTTGTTTATATATTAATTAATTTAGTTATCTAATAAGCAAATTATGTTGCAGCAACTACTGATGTGTGTATATATATATATATATATATATATATATATATATATATATATATATATATATATATATATATATATATATATATATATATATATATATATATATATATATAGTTAAATCTATTCTGAAGAAAAATCTGCTGAATTCTTTCACAGTGCCCCCGGAAAGTATTTACAGAGCTTTACATTTTTCACTTTTTGTTATGTTACAGCATTATTTTAAATTAGATAAAATTCATTATTTTCCTCAAAACTCTACAAACATACCCAATAATGACAGCGTGAAAGAAGTTGAAATCTTTGCAAATGTATTACAAATAAAAAATGAAAAAAAAAAAATAATAATCACATGTAAATAAGAATTCACAGCCTTTGTCAAAATTAAACTCAGGTGCATCCTGTTTCCACTGTTGATGGATGAGAAAAATGTCTGCATCATTAAACGTCCCGATGAGCACAGTGGCCTCCATCATCCTTAAATAGAAGTAGTTTGGAGACACCAATACTCTTCCTAGAGCGGGCCGCCCGGTCAAACTAAGCGATCGGGAGAGAAGGGCCTTAGTCCGTGAGGTGACCAAGAACTAAATGGTCACTCTGAAAAAGCTCCAGTGTTTCTCTATTGAAAGAGAAGAACCTTTCAGAAGAACAAGCCACTCCTCAGTAAAAGGTACATGACAGTCCGCCTGTAATTTGCCAAAAGTCACCTGAAGGACTCTCAGACCATCAGTAACAAAATTCTCTGGTCTGATGAAACAAAGATTAAACTCTTTGGCCTGAATGCCAAACGTCATGTTTGGAGGAAACCAGGCACCACTCATCACCTGTCCAATACCATCCCTACAGTAGAGCATGGTGGTGGCAGCAACATGCTGTGGGGATGTTTTTAAGCGGCAGGAACTGGAAGACTAGTCAGGATTGAGGGAAATATGAATGCAGCAATGTACAGTGACATCCTTAATGAACGCCTGCTCCAGAGCGCTCTGACGGTTAATCTTTCAACAGGAAAACAACTCTAAGCACACAGCCAAGATAACAAAGGAGTGGCTACAGGACAACTTTGTGAATGTCCGTGAGTGGCCCAGCCAGAGCCCAGACTTGAACCCCAAGAAACATGCTTTAAACATTTACTCAAAAAAACTTGAGGCTGTAATTGGTGCCAAAGCTGCTTCAACAAAGTATTGCGCAAAGGCTGTGAATACTTATGTACATATTATTTCTTTTTGTTTAGTAATAAACCTGCAAAGATTTCAACATTTCACATTGTAATTGTGGGGTATTTATTGTAGAATATTTTAGGAAAATAATGAATTTAATGCATTTTGGAATTAGGCTGTAACTAAATGTGTTAAAAGTAAATGTGTAAAATAAACTTAAAATCGTTTATTTTACACATTTACTTTTAACACATTTAGTTACAGCCTTATGTGTTAAAATGTGTTAAAAGTAAATGTGTTAAAAGTAAATGTGTAAAATAAACTTTAAATCGTTTTCCCCACCAGGGGGCAGCACGTTTACAAATTAGATAGAGCGTCTAGGGAGCAATGAGAAGCGGACACCAAATTGCCACAAGTGTTTCCAAATGTAAGCTGTTGCTGATCCAAGCTAAAGTTTAATTATTTAAGGCACCTCCTAATATCTGAAAGGCGACAGATGGCTAAGATGAGATAGCTAGCATGTTTAATTAACCAAAGCCTTCCACAAAATGACAGGTGATGAGTTGGCTTGGCATGCTTAATGCCTACAATAACTTTAATTACATCTTATAAGATAACATCTTAAAACAAGATACTGCACATGGCCATCTTTTGGCATTTAAATGACATAATCATGTCCAATGGACAGGATTGTTTCTGAACAGCAATTTTATCTGATCCACATTTGAGCAATACAGGCTAGATAAGAAATTGTATTTTTATGAATATAAAATAATGTTCGACAGCTGAATCCATCCTTCCCATTTCTACCTAGCAGCAATGCACAAACTGGATGTTTATGTACCACATATGTCATGACCTTTTCACACCAGTTCGGATGGCTCATTTAACAAATGCATGCGTCTGCCATTATTAATTGTTGCAAAATACTGAATCCAACCACTTTGTTTCAAATTAACTGAAAGTAATAACCCATCACAGTTTACGTGTTTTGCACATAACACTGAATAAACCAGTGCTAACTTACTTGCTGGTACTCCACTGTATACTGTATATGCAACTGCTGATACTTTCGATGTGCTCGAGTCTCACAACCTCCTTTCACATCTCTCAGCAAAACCATCTGAATTACTTTCACTCACGAGAGCATGCTTCTCTTCAACAGGCCAATCTCTCACAACCTACACTGACTCATAAGTTCTCTGCAGCTGAAGATGCATGCAAATTTTGGAAACTGACTACCTTCAGAAAAGCCAATTCGTCATTCTCCACTGTTTGAATTTATTGGATGCGATTACACTCCGTCTTTTACTGCAGTTTGTGAATGTCACGCTAAGCACTCTAATACTAGATCTGTAGGTAATGCCCATGCTGATTCAGTGGAAAAGAAAACAGCATTGCATTGTTTCCTACCAGCACTTCAGATATCCAAGATTTTGTGTTGATTAACACTGACATACTTTTCAAATTACAGGAATGTACCGTACTGCAGTTGGTAAGATTTATTCCATTATTGTTTGTATTATTTTCATATTTGTACAGATCTGTATTTGTATTTCTTTTTAACGGTTTTAGTTTCATCCCAGTAATGTTTCTTAGGCTATGGGAGTATGTTGTTAAAGTTTTGCGTGTCCTTTTTTTTTTTTAAGTGGGAGAATGATTACTGGAACACCTCCAGTGCTCTTGGTTCCAAGATTATAAATGTATAATATAGATAATAATAATATTATAAGACCCAGTCTGTGAATGAGGCCAATAGATGCGTGGTTAAATTGAGTGTGTTTATGCTGATTATGTGCAAATAAGATGATGGTAGTGTCCTGTAGTGTTGCTCTTGGAACTGTTTTTTTTATTTTTTATTTGTGACTTTTATTGGAATCCTTCCTTTAGCTATAGCTAATAGCCATCTTGTGGGGTTTTTTATCCCCAAAAAGCTGAAGCCATTGCCTACTGATGAACTGATGATATTTCCTTTCCTTACATTAGTTATGTTGTTTGACTACTGACTTTGTAGAGTATATTTTATTAAAGAGATCTAATTAATTTTTGATGTAATGATTTATTTGTGAAAGATTTTGTAGGAGAAAAAAGAACTACGGGGTGATGACATAGGCCAGTATGATTGTTTTGTACAGGTATGATGGAAGAAAGACTTTTAGAATTGTATTTTTACTGGGTTGCATGCATTTATTCTATTTATTTAAATTTTTTTAAGTGCTTTAGCCCCAGACTGTGAAGGCATGCTAAAACTAATGGACATGTTCTGGCTCTCCCTTCAGTTCACCTAGAGGAGGAGGCTAATGTCTACAGCTACCTTATCTTTTGCTGGCTGTCCAATCCTTTGAGTTTATTGATGCATGAAATCTGCTACACAACAACTTAATAACTGCACTGCTACCAGTCGAATTGTGTTAAAAATCCTCGCACAGATCTTCGTTAGGATTCACTTCCCTCTATGCGCTTGCCCTTTTTGCCGAAACTGATACATGGGTCAGATCATGTTTCAAAAGGGGGTATGGAGGCACCAATAAGGAGCAACTGTCTTCTCGGTATTTCCCGACAAATTGACCAAATACTGTGTAATTTGTATTCAGCACTACACACCACACGTAGAACAATTAGCACACCCAACTCCAGACTTTCCATTTGAACAAATTGTGTTGGATTGGCACTCTGACAGAGCGATCCATAAAATGATAAAACTCAAGGCTTATACCTAGAGTATATTAACTGCTTAAACAAACAATCTAACAGAGTACCATCTGGGGGAAAAACCCACATGCCAATCACATGCTCACATCTAGATGTAAATATCAGCAAATATAATCATATCTTTAGATCTTCATTGTATAAAATATCTGGCTTTTCTGTGTAATACTTTTGGAGGTGAATGTATAATGTAAAATACACGTTTCCAACAATCATATTTTGTATATTTTCTCATTATACCCAAGTAAAATTTAGATTGTATTTAGATGCGAATTTCACCTATATTAGTCATAGACACGTGTTAACTTGCGTTCCTTACCACGGACAAGCAACCCGCAGTAACAGACTGCGTGTATAGAGATTATTTTAAAGTGACTATATATATATATCTGCCCTGAATCCTGGCCAATGTGAAAATGTTAAGCAGCGGTGTATTACAGGCTGTTTCACTATTATTTTGAGACTGTTTTCCTTTGAAACTTGTGCAACATCACTTCCTTCTGATCAGCTTAATTTTGTGGCCTTTTAAGTAAGCATGCATTGGTGCAGTTAAGTTCCCACTTTTTAGGTGTTTTTTTATGTTTTGTATGTAACTACCTCTGATGTTTCTGCCTAGTGTGTAAGAAGAGGTAGAGCTCATAACGAATATAATCAAATGTAGAAAATCCACTGTACTAGAAAAGCAATTTGCACTGCAGGTGAAATCCTTTTAACATTTATAGGTACAGAGAAACTATAACTAAAAGGAAAAATCCAGCCAACTGAAAAATGTAAATTTGTTAAAATGTATTTGGGTATATATGTTTAAAAAAGTTTATCTGGCATTAAACAAAGAAATTGGATTAGCATAAATATAGCCATAAAGCAATAGAATTTAGCGAAACTTTATCTTAAGGTTATGGGGTAATTTGCACAGTGGCTGGATCTATGTGAGTGTCTGGCATGAGAGGACTGATGGCCTCGCTGGAGAGGTTCACCCTGACTGATACCCTGTTCCTGCTTTTTTATGAGGGAAGGAATGCAAAGTCCCATGCCATGCTCCTGCCAGAATGCCAATGGGGTGAGCACCCATACCATGTCCCAGCCCAGGGCCAACAAGGAGGCCTTCCATTCCATGTTGGACAGCACAGCTTTCTTTCACGCCCTGCTCATGCCAGGGGACAGAGACCCAGCCTCAATCCATGACCTTCACAGCGGGGGGCAACAAGCAAAGACATTGCAAAGAAAATGGCTGCCTCAACAACCAGACTCTAGTATGGACTTTTAGCCCACAGAGGTTGGAGTACAAAGAAGGGACCTTAATATATGTTGTCAGAGACCCCCCAAACCCCCCCCCGCTCTCTGTCCCCAACCACCCAGCATTAAAATGTGCAGCAGCTGTGATGCTTGCTAAAATTTTTATGTTCCACATGCTTTTATTTTGGTTTGTGACACGTTTTTAAAATGTCATGTCTACTTCTGTCATTTTATTGTTTCTTTTGTTCACATTTCCCTGTTTACAATATTGTTTCTAGAATTATGTGTGTATTTATATCTGTGTGTGTGTGTGTGTGTGTGTGTTTGTTACTTCGCAAACTAACTCGTCTAGTTTCTACTGCGATTACCAAGCCATTTTTGTTCATGTTTCATGTGTTTCCTGGTTTCTGTTCTCATTTCATTTTCTTGTTCTCATTCACGGTTTTGCCCTTGTATTGTTGTCCGTTAATTGCTCTACCTTAGCCTATTTCACGTTCTGCCTGCCATTTTGGACTGTTATTTAAATAAACCCTCTTCCCTAGCATGTGTGTCCACTCTTTTGTGCATGCTTTTACCAACCTTCACCACATAATACAGTGGAAGGCACTGTGACTCAGGAGATATCATTTCATGCACAGAAAGGCTTTATTGATTTTTTTCTTTTTTTTTTTTTAATGCACAGAAACATCAGTTTTCTTTTGTAAGTGCTGTCACTTTAAAATCAGGCTGAAATTTATTAGCGGTTATATTGTATACTGTCTGATTATTACCCAGGAAATGATATGCAGGTATACTGACTTTTTCGAGTTTTAGCAAGCATACAGTTAAAAGATCCATATCTTTTTTTGTCCTCTATTAGCTGTACATATAAGGCGAATAATATTACTTAAATTCATGCGACAGCTTACCATTTTTCTTGAGAATTTTGATGGCCACCTGCGTATGGTTCTTCCACTTGCCCAGATAAACATCAGCAAAGTAACCACTGCCCAACTTGTCCTCCAAGGTGAAGTCCTCTTTGGGAAGTTCCCACATGTCTACTGTGGTGTGAGAAAGGTCCTGGGACACAGGCTTTCTCTGAAAAACAGGGTGTTACATATTTCCATATATTTATATGTCTATTTCAATGCAATCTGCACAGAAAAATATTAATGTACTAATAATGTACAAATGTAATTACAATTATTACTAATGTAATAATAAATGAACCTTTATTATTATTATTCATCATGTCTGCTTTGTATTTTGAAAAATGCTGTACGGTTTCTAATTACATAACAGCGAGAGTTAAAAAAAAAAAAAAGCACTTCCTCAACTGTTCTGTATTTTTGAGAAGACAAACAACAGGTCAGAATATAATGTAAAATGATGTGCAACATAAATGTAATTAGAAACCAAAAATTTTTTAAAAGTACAATTAAACACAGACAGAAAGCCTCACCCTGACACAAGGTTTCCCAAGTTTGTATGAAGGGGCCAGAGGATGACTCTGATAGTGTTGTACAAGATCCAGCAAACTTGAGAAGCAACATGATTCCTCCACGTAGAATCCCTTTTTAGACTGAAAGATCTTAAAGTGCTTTGATTTGTTTTTTACCTTAACTGATTCAAAAGGGGAAAAGAATTGAACAAAAAAAAAAAACAACAACAACAAAATAACAAATCAGAACAAAACAAAACAAAGACACAACAAAAAGATTTGGCAACATCGCAGTCTGAGAAACAACAGCTTACTGACAGGAAGTACATGCTCTATTAGATAATAAACAGTTGAATTCATAGATTTAACATCATAGTGATGTTGCTAGAGATAATGCATGCTCAAGCTATGATTGTTTTGTTTAGGCTGGAAGATGAATAACATCATAATCAAATAATCAAAATAAAAACAAAAGACAGTATAAAGCAAATAGCCTTTAAATACACACCCGAGATTACATGGCCCACATTGTCATTCTCACTGACTCGCAGCAGGAAAGCTCCCTCTTTGTTTTGACTTGTCAGGAGGTGACTGACACACTCAACCCGGTTCATTTTCCCAAAGAACCACCTAAAAAGTATAGTGTCATAATAAAGATATCAAATCACTGAGCATTTTAAAAGTTTGCACAGTTAAAAAGAGTGAAGAGATCTACGGTCCTATAATACACTGACCCCCACTAATATTAGAAACCTTGATCAATATGAGCAATAAAAGCTTTTTAAAAAACTGTCTTTTTTCTCTGAGAAGCTCTGAGTCTCCTTCTACAATGCCTGTTGAGGTTGGAGAATACATAGCAAGGGATCTGAGAACATTTCTCCAAACTCTCCAGACCCTTCACTTTTTCAAGGGCATGCTGGTGGACTCTCCTTTTCAATTCATACAACAGGGTTTCTATGGGATTCATGTCTGACTGGGATGGCCACATCAGGAGCTGAATTTGTGGTCATGTAGACCATTTTTTTGTTGATTATGGATTTCTCTGACCAGAGAACCTGATCTCATTTGAAGTTCCAGTAATGTCTGGGAAAGTGAAGATGTTAGGTTTTTTTCTGGATAAGATTACAGTCATTTTTCTTACTACCCTTCCAAAAACCTGTGGTGATGTAGGCGACGTTGGATTGTTATTTTGGAGACTTACTGACTCCAAGACACGACTAAATTCTGCAATTGTTTAGCTGTGATCCTTGGAACCTTTTTTAGCCACTCAAACCACCCACTTCACTTCATTGATTCATAACATTTACAATCGATTAGACCTACTTAATTATTGCCCTTGTGGTGGAAATGGGAATTGTTCAAAATGCTTTTGCTATTTTCTTAGTCACTTCCCATTTTGATAGTCAACAACCGTTTTGCCGCACATCACATCTATATTACTTGGTCTTACTTATTGTGATGAATGACTAAAGGGATTTGATAATATCCCCTTGAATGACTAAGGGTTGTAAAAGGCACTGTATGTCCAAAAAATTATTTGTTTACAAAAAATATTAAAACAAAACAAACCTAACCCTAGTTTTGGTCAGTAGCAAATGCTTCATCGTTATAACCCTGATAATAGTGGGTTGTGAACCACTGTTTTAAAATTAGAAAATTACAACCCCTTTGTTTATGATTCACACCAAAACACATACAAAGAATGGCTTTTAAGAGCTATAGTGTCTTTTGCGTTATACACGTCCACCATGCCACTATAAAAAGTGTTATCTCATGATTTATATCGACCTTGCACAGTTAAAAGATTATGTAATATCTTTTCAATATATATATATCTTTTTAATATATGTCCATGACTTATATTATGATTCCAGGACATATTGTATATCATATACAGTGGGTTTGTGCGAGTCAACATAAACTTACCATCGGAATCTAGAGTATTTGGGAATTTTTATTACATTATTCTCATAGTTTTACCACAATATGTCTACACATGTTATTTGTGTAGATTTGTGTGATTCTGACCTGAGTTCAACTGCTGGTTTGAGATAAACACTTTCATTTTAGTTAGACAATATGGTTCAAGTTAGACATAATACTTTAGATTAGACACTATACGGTTTAGATCTTGCACTTTTGTTTAGACATTGTGGTTTACTTTATACTTTGTGGTTTACATTGGACTTAATGGGTTAGATTAGACACTATAGTTTAAATTGGACACTTTAATTAGACAATGTTGTTTAAATCAGACATTGTAATTTAGATTGGGCACTTTCTGTTATTAACCTTTGTGGTTTAGATTAGACATGATGGTGTACATTAGACTATATGCTTTTCGATTACACATTGTGGTTTAAATTAGACACTTTCAAGTTACACATTATGGTTGAAATTAGACTTTAGGGTTTAGATTAGACTTTGTGGTTTAAATTAAACATGTTTAAATCAGACTTTATGGTTTAGATTAGACACTTTGGTTTAAATTGGACACTTTTAAATTATACTTTTTAGTTGCGATCAGACATTGTGATTTCAATTGGACTTTAAGGTTTAGATTAGACACTGTGGTTTGGATTAGACACTGTTTATAAATGAAGGCTTTATGGTTTACACTCTTACCTCGGGTTTTTTTTCCCCCACTTACCAGCTTGGGCAATGCGCAAAGCTTCCTTTCTGTGTGATTTCAGAAAGCGCATAAAGAGAAAGAAACGGATTATAAAGGGAAAAAAGGACGGAAAGTTAAACTCTCACGGTTGTGATGTAACCGAATCTGCGCGCTCCAGGTAATTGTGCGGCACGATTCCGGCGGCGAGCACGCAGCCGCTCGGGTCCAGTTTGGCGGCGGTCCACCAGTCCCCCGCGCGCCGCACGATGCGAAACCGATCTCCCGCGTCGAACGACAGCTCGTCTGTGTCACGCGCCTCGAAAGCCCATAGCGCCATGTACACTGCGCTGTCCCCCGACCCCTGAGTCCGATCCTCATTACTGTCTTCTTTTGTCTCGGGCTTATCGCGCTTTTCACTTTTTAACAGCCGGTCCCATAAAGCCCGGAGACACGGACACGATCTCTTCAAACACTCCTCCATGTGTTCCTCTACAGTGCGCTGTATGAAGGCGCGCTCCGGTTAAAAACGCACACACACACACACACACACACACACACACACACACACACACCCCCAACACACACCCACCCACAATTCAATTCAGAACACGCTTATCAGAGGGAAATGATATATAGTACATAAAGTGTGCAGACTTCCCCATTTCCTCCACGCCTACACTGCGCAGGACGGACGTAACACTGCGCAATACCTGACTGGAAGTGATGCATGCAGTTCACCAAATTAGTGCAGAAAACAATAAAACCCTGCCTGCAAAGACAAAACCTCAACGGACACAATCAAAAAAATGCACTTTTTTACAATGCATTTCTTTACATTGCTGCTAACAAGGAGACACAGTTCCTGACTTTTGTATGTATTTTTCACCATCAGTTTTAGAATGAAGCTTTAGAGGTGAAAGAGTGGATCCTAAAGTCTGATTCAAATAACATTTACTTTCTATTCATTTCCCCATAATAATCCATAATAAACCCGGAAAAGATGTCTCACTTCAACAACAATCTCCCTGTATCCAAAGATAGCACATATAAATTTCTGTAAGATAAGTTTCATGAACCATACAAGCACATCTTCCAAAAATACTTTATTTTAAAATAGGTTTTAAACTTTTTTTTTTAAACTCACGGTGCATAATTTGTTTCCTTCTTGTAATCATTAGGAAGACATCGATCACAGAAGTGATTTCTATGAATATGAGGCATCCAGACTGACACATTAATCAGCATCCAGAGGGACAGGAAGAAAACTGTGGCTGCTGCTAAACCTCCCCACAGTGTACGTGCACAGATGTCATATGGATGCAAGCAAATCTTTTTTTTTTTTTTTTTTGAGAAGCACAGATTTTACAGGTCTGAAATAAACCTCATCAGACGCTCCATTTTAGTGTAACAGTCTTAGATCTCTCCGGCTTTTTGTTCGCAGGGAGAAAGTCCACAGTTGGCAAGTGAACCACTGGTAAACACAACACTCGTTGGAAAGCAAAAAACTTGATTAGTCAGTTTACTATTGATCCTGAAGCTCGAGTCTCTTTGTGAACACTGTTAGGGATCTCAACCCAAAACTCCAGCGCATCTACTACAGGTTATTGACCAGCAACTGAGCATGCTGCTGCTGTATGTCTTTCTGTTCTTCTGTTCCTTTACATTATTGCACGTGTCATAAAAAAAAGACATCATTCATAAATACAAGTTTGGCAGGGGGGAGGCCATGAGTTCACTCTCTAATCCAGCATCAGTAAACTATCACTACATCCCTTCATTTGCTCACATTTGTTGCTTTTTGTGCATCTCATCAGACTCCAGTTTTACACCTCAATGGTTTTGTAGTAGATTCTGGAGTAGATGTTATCCAGTTGGCTGTGCAACGCATGGAATGACGGTCGTTTGGAGCTTTCGCCTGCCCAACACTCCATCATCATGCGGTAGATATTAGGAGGACAGCGACTTGGACATGGCAGTCTGTAACCTGAAGCAAGTATGTCCAACACTTCTTTATTGGTTTTACCTGAAAAGGAAAAGAACAAGTGATGGTTGAGATGTGTGCCACATGCTTATAAGAAATCAGAAGAAGAAAGTCTTAGCAGATTATTTCCCACTTAGAATTGTTCACTCACTCACTCCTGAGTAATTATTAATATACAGTTGGTAACTTCCCACCCACACACACACACACACACACACACACACACACACACACACACACACACACACACACACACACACACACATTTGGATGAAAACCTGTCAAAATGGAATGAAATAAAGGAAAAAATATTAATTACTACTTTGTTTATAGGAAGCATTTTGGACACATAAAACCAAGCAATGTATTTAACCAGATGCCTGAAAACCTCAACATCTTCAGCTCTGCTACCTCCAACACCACCTCCTGTTCTTCTACCTTTCCAAGTGCTTGTCAACCTGCTCCATACTCTCGTCACAAATCACATCATCACCTCTCTCAGCACTCTGTCATACACTTTTTGTAAATAAGCAAATACACAATGCAATTCCTTCTGTCCTTCTCTATACTTCTCCATCAACATCCTCAAAGCAAGTAATGCGTCTGTTGTGCTCTTCCTTGGCATGAAACCATACTGTTACTCACAGATGGTCACCTCTTCTCTCAGCCTGGCTTTCACTACTCTTTCCCATAACTTTGTGGTGTGATTGATCAACTTAATTCCCCTGTAGTTACTGCAGGTCTGCACATCTCCCTTATTCTTAAAGATCGGTACCAGCAAACTCCTTCTCCATTCCTCAGGCATCCTCTCACCTTTCAAAATCCTGTTAAACAATCTGGATAAATCTTTTTTAAACTTCTCCACGCTTATACTTGTGTCATCTGGTCCAACCGACTGAATATCTGCTCTTACCTCCTTCTTTTTAATCCAATCCACTTCCTGCTTCACCAACTTGACATCATCCACCCTTCTCTCTCTTTATTTTTCCTCATCCATTAGTTTCTAAAAAACTCTCTCTTCACCTTCTTAACACACTCTCCTCACTTGTCAACACATTTCCATCTGCATCCTTATTGCCTTAACTTGCAGCACATCCTTCTAATAGACTGTTGCTTGCACAATCATTGAAAATTCTTTTCCACATAATTTTTCTGCCAAAGGCCCATTGTTTAAAAAAAAAAAAAGAAAAAACTTCATCAGAAATTAAATGCCAAAGGAATTTTTGGCCTATTGTGAAAATAGTTGGGTTTAGGCAATACTTATTTAAAATGTCACTGGCTTTAATACCTTCATATGGCATCTTTCCTCGTGACATAATCTCATAGAGCAGCACTCCAAAGGACCAGACATCAGATTTAACAGAGAAGCGCTGGTGCAGAGCCGCTTCAGGAGCTGTCCACCGCACAGGGATCTTAGTGTTCCTACTGGCCGTGTACACGCTGTCCTGCAATCACACACACATGCACACACAGAGACAATGAAATTTAATTCCAAATATACATTTTACACTTATTTAATTATCCCTAATTAGAAAGGCAGGGATAATGGTGGCAACTCCCCGAGATAGCATGACGAAGAAACCTTGAGGAACCAGACTCAAAGGGGAAGTCGTCCTCATCTATGGGACACCAGATTGTACTGTTGTATATATTGTCTCTTTTATAACTGTGTACTATGTACTCAAAAAGTGCAGAAATTATCAAGTAACCAAGAACTTTGATGATGGAGACTTGAGTGCAAAAATGTTTCTAGCAACTGCTACAGTAAGCTATTTTAATGTATGCTAAGTAGTACAGTAATCTACACAGGCTGTCCATGTTTAGCTAGTGAGAGAGGAAAAGAGAGAGAGAGAGAGAGAGAGAGAGAGAGAGAGAGAGAGAGAGAGACTTCAGTGCAAAGGCTCATTCTTAATTTAAAGCTCTTTTATATTTTTATTTTTGTGCACATAGACTTCACTCTTCAATTCAGGCCACATGTATTTATGTTTCTTTTTGGCATTTATTTTTTTCGATGTGTCAATAATTTTGACACATACAGAAAAAGACTATTATTAATTAATGAAGTTGTTCTAAAGTATGTTCCACATACAAAATGTATCCTGACACTCAATAAACATGTGGATTTCACAGCATTTAAAAACATGTCAAACCAAGTGAAATTTATTTTAAGTTACCACAAGCAAAAAATCGATTACTATTAGATTAATAGATTATACTGTTCACTGGTTTAAAAAGACGGGTAGATGTTGAGGACAGAGTGATATGGAGATGGATGATCCGACCCCTAAGGGGAGCAGCCGAAAGGAGAAGAAGAATAAGTATACTGTTCAAAAAAGTATTTGGACACTTAAAATTATTCTGGTCTTGAAAGTTAATCCAGAGTCACAAACAATATTCAAACTCAGGATGGGACCTGGGCTACAAAAGCAACAGGCAAAACAAGAGCCATGCCTTGTGCTAGCTAAATGAAAATTCAATCATTGTTATAGTTATTTTTTTTTAAATATAGTTGTATGCTAATATTTCCAGAGGACACTGTATGCAGTGACAATCACAGAGCTCTAGTTAATAAAAATGATTCAGTCATTAATTCATCTTTAGTAAATGCTATATCCAGGTCAGGAGTACAGTGTTAGTGTTGTTAGTATACAGTGTTTAGTTGTTTAAACATCCAAAGTGAAATTTGATGACTGAAAATGCTGGAGTATATCTGTATACTCCAAATGGTCTTCGTGTACACAAATGATCAGCCCAGTCTCATGGCTTTTCGTGACAAACAGTGGTCACGAAATGTTATCTATTGATTCGGGTTCATAGACACAAATTTTCCTTTTTTCGTGTCACTGTGGACGTCTTTCTATGTAATTTATTTCAATAGGAAGCATTTTTGGTGGCAAACTTTCCTTTCTGCCACTAAAACCACAAATGCTGTATTGTTTTTCTTCTCGTTTGTTATTGATTTCTTTTTTTTATGTTCGAGCACTATTACTCAACATTTAAGCAGGTGATTTTATCCTTGTTTTTAATTACTTTATATTCGGTAAGCTACTCGCTATTATAAACCATTGTCGGTGGTTCCTTCCAGTCAAAATACAGTTAATATATTCATTAATTAGGAAGACTGCTTTAGAGACATGCACATTTATTACAGGATAACCCTAACCCTATATTTTCTGCCTTATTCTCTGAAAAAAATGGGGGGAAAAGATTACCTTTGACATTTCTGTCAGCATTACCCATGATCCTCTGACTCTGTTGCTATGGAGACGGAGCCAGACGGAGGCAGTAAAAATAGGGAAATTCGTGTTTATGCACACGAATTACTAGATTATATTTTGTGACTATAATCACGAAATGCTGTGAGACTGTGTTGAAATGAGAGTGTTTTGAATAATGGTAGGAATATAAACTATTTTCGGTATCCAAGCAAAAGTCGATTTGCATGATGTGATGTGGTAGTGTTAAAGAGTGATATTTCCTGTATTTTTAAAGGAAGTTTTTGATATGGGTGTTACCTTTATAATACGAGCCAAGCCGAAATCAGCCACTTTACACTCCAGGTCACTTCCCACCAGGATGTTTCGGGCAGCTAGATCTCTGTGGACAATGTGCCGATCCTCCAAGTAGGCCATCCCTTCTGCAACCTGACCAGCCATGTAGATCAGATGTGCTGAGGTCAAAACCTGTCCTTCTGGGGCTACAGAACAAAGGGAAGGGAGAGCAAGAAAGACAAAGAATTTACTGTTATACACTTATAACAGTAATACACACTGATAGTCACTGTTGTGCCCTTGTTTGTTAAGTAGTATATATACAATATTTATATATTCATTTTTTATCACTACATTATCTGTGTAAAGCTGCTTTAAGACAATGTTCATTGTTAAAAGCGCTATACAAATAAAAATGAATTGAATTGAATGAAAACACATACAAAGACATTGACAAAAATATTTAACGTAGTTAATTGACAAAGATTTTTTTAAGTAGTTATTTTAGCGGTCTTCAACTATATATTGGACTTGAAATAAAATTATACATTTGAGCTTAAATAAGTTGTCGAATCAACAGGAAAGGACCTTCCTACAGCAGATATTATATTTACACTTTTGTTCCAAAAGGTCTGCTGAATTTATTTTTCTAGAAAGGCCATGCACTTTATTTTAGATTATTCAAATGGAGGACAATAAAAAGACAATAAAAACACAAGGTCCTATTCCTGCAGTGAAGGAAGACTATCTTATCAATGTGACATAAAATTAAGTTCGAAGTCCAAGATAGTATCACACTTTATCCCACACATTCTTTGTTACTGGTTTTTCTAACAAGAAGTAAAAAACTGTTTTGACGATTATTACATTTTCAAAGCTATAGAATAAATTGAAGAAAAACTTGGTTACATGGAATCAGGAAGAAAAAGGCAAAATATTAATTCATACTTGCAATGGAGCTTTAACTTGTAACAGAAACACTGCGCACAACCTGCGATACACCCTGGATGGGACTTTAGTTTTAATCACCAGGTATAACACATACATGCTTAAACCATTAGTCATTACTAGGGTTATACTTATTCATGCCTAGGGGAAATCCAAAATTTAACGTCAATCGATCTAAATACTGACAAATGCCGCTTGCTCTCGAACAGAAGTAGACAAAAAAACAGAAGTAAACTGTAACCACACTGTTATTTTAATGAATACATTAAATAATGGAGTGTTGATTATTTTACCGTGCATCTGGAAAGTATCCACAGCTCATCACCTTTTTTTTTTTTTACTTTTTTTATGTGACAGCCTTATTCCAAAATGGATTACACTTATTATTTTCCTCAAAACTCTACAAACATTACCCCATAATTAGTTTAAAATCTTTGCAAATTAATAAAAAATAATTTTTAAAGAAAACAAAACAAAACACGTACATAAGTATTTACAACCTTTTATCGATACAAAGCATCAAGTCTTTTTGAGTATAATGCTACCAGCTTGGCTGCCTTATTTTTGGGCAGGTTCTTCCATTCTTCCAAGCAGAACCACTCAAGCTACATCAGGTTGCATAGCCGTTTTCAGATCTTTCTAGAGATGTTCAATCGGGTTCAAATCTGGGCTCTAGCTGGGCCACTCTAGGACATTCAAAAAGGTGTCTGTAGCCACTCGTTTTTTATCTTTGCAGTGTGTTTAGGATCATTGTCCTGCTGGAAAATGAACTGCCACACAAGTCTGAGGTCCAGAGCGCTCTGGAGCAGGTTTTTATCAAGGATGCCACTGTACATTCATACTGCTGCATTCATATTTCCCTCAATCCTGACTAGTCTTCTAGTTCCTGTTGCTGTAAAACATCCCCACAGCATGTTGCTGCCACCACCATGCTTCACTGTAGGGATGGTATTGCCCGGGTGTTGTTTTCCTCAGACTAAAGAGTTCAATCTTTGTTTCATCAGACCAGAGAATTTTGTTTCTCATGGTCTAAAAGACCTTCAGGTGCCTTTTGGCAAATTACATGTGGACTGTCATGTACCTTTCACTGAAGAGTGGCTTCCGTCCACTCTACCATTCAGGCCTGGTTTTTCTTTCAAAGGGTTCTCCTCCCTCTACAGAGAAACGCTGGAGCTCTTTCAGAGTGACCATTGGGGTTTTCGTCATCTCCCTGACTAAGGCCCTTCTCCCGATGGGACCTTCAATGCTGCTGGGGCAGATACTCTTCCCCAGATTTGTGCCTTGATACACTTCTGTCTCAGAGGTCTACAGACAATTTCTTAGACTTCATGGCCTTGTTTGGTCTAACATGCACTCTTAACTGTGGGACCTTACATATACAGGTGTGTGCCTTTCCAAATAATGTCTAATCAACTGAATTTACCACAGATGGACTCCAATCAAGTTGTAGAAACATCTCAAGGATGATCAGTGAAAATAGGATGCACCTGAGCTAGAATTTGAGTGTCATAGCAAAGGCTTTGAATACTTATGTACATTTGAATTTTATTTTATTTATTTATTTTTTTTTATACATTTGCAAAGATTTCAAACACTTCTTTTACGATGTCATTATGGTGTATTATATTTAGAATTTTGAGGAACGTAATGAATTTAATCCATTTTGGAATAAGGCTGTAACATAACAAAATGTGGAAAAAGTGAAGCGCTGTGAATACTTTCTGGATGCACTGTATTACATTTTATTTTGTTATAAGTTTAATCATTTTTAAACATTTAGTTATATATCGTTTCATTATAACTAATGACTAATGTTAGACTAAGAAAATGTCAAATCTACACCTATTACAGTCTGCAGTGGAGTTTATTATAAAAAATGTTTTTTAACTTTTATTTTACACTATTAAGAACCACACGTTTTATGTACTGTATGTCATTTAACTATTTACTGACTTTGTCCCACGTGGCTCATTAATTATTATTATATATTAAACAATACATATAACAAAGCATATTTTTTGCATAATTTGTTCCCTACACACACAACCCTCCATAAATAATGGGAATGTTTGTTTACTGCAGTCCTCCGACTAGTAATTAGCATATTTCTTAAGAACAGTTTCAATAATGAGAAATGACTTGATGCTCATGATCATATTACATGCTTTGGCTGATATGGAACAGCAAAAAGTTATAACAGGTATATATTGTATGTTATACCATATATATAACCTTTTAAATAACATTTTTATTTTATATTTATACATCTAATTATAAATACACAAGTCACTTATACTGATAGACTGTAAATGAACGTGTTGTCAGCCTCAAGTATTGCAGAAATAAATGAGTTTATTGTGTATGCTAACGTTCCCATTAACCAAAGACCACTAGATTTATTGGGCCCATCGTAAGAGTAGTTTTGAGAAACTCTGATTTTTATGGGCCACTGAGGAATAATTTAAATAAACTTTCTAATTAGAAAGACATGCCCTTTGCACAAAAGTGATGTTCAGATGGAGTAAAATATATTTTAAGTACAAAATGAATCATTTCACATATAATCGCTACATGCATCACCCTCAATTAGTAAGGCCACAGATTCAATAATGCAAAGAGCAAATGGAACACAATGTATGAACCTTGTAAGTAAATCATCTTGCAAGCAATATCGAATTGCATGTGTTATAACACAAGAACTGATTCTGATTTCCCTTATATTTTTTTATGTCATTTGCAAACACATGTAACTAATCTTACTGAGCATTGGTGGTCTTCTGGGGAATATTAGTGACAATAAAAACTATAAGTTGAAGTGGTAGAGAAATACACTCTAGAATTTATTACATACATACATATATATATATATATATATATATATATATATATATATATATATATATATATATATATATATATATATATATATATATATAGTGTATGGCTAAGGGATTGTGGACACAATTTGTTATTTAACTGTTCCCCTTCTTTTTCTTTGAAACCACCTCCGGCCTTTTGAAAAGATTTCAACTAGTTTTAGTAGTTACTATGGACATTTTAAAGTATTACGAATGGAAGGGTATGATCTTAAGTCATGGGCCACAAAGATCCAGTTCATCCAAAAGGTTTTGGGTTGAGATTAGAGCTCTGTGCATCCATCTTTCTAGACCTTGCTTTGTGCACAGAAGCATTGTAAAACATGAATATACTTGGGCCCTTTACTAACAGTAATGAGAATTGTGTGTAGCATAGCCACTCTAGGCAGCAATCACGTAACATATCTTCTTAATTATGTTACTGACAAGCTTCCAGACATGCAGATTATTTTAGAAAGGCACGTGAATATCTACAGCACTGCTAAACAGTCTCTTGGCTTTTTCCAGTAAACTTCAAACTTCAGTAATGTAACTCATTCAATGAATCATTTATTTATTTTAGTAAAAACTAATAGAAAAAAACTAATAATTCCAAGAATAGAGAATATAAGTCTAGATATGCCAAAAGAGACATGACACAACTCATCTGTTAATCCCAGGCAAGTGTTTGAATTCAACACTGTTCAGTTTTAGGTGATAATAAAGACACAACACTGTCACCTGGAATCAATGTTTAAATTAGTTTCTGATTAAACTTTATTACTTCTTAAACCATCATTCATCTATAATAACTGGAAGAGGTCAAAAACAAGCTCCCTTGATGTCACTGAAAGCACTCCTAATAATATATATGCTTTGCATATTTTGTATATTTGTATAATTCCAGCTGCACAGAGACCAGGGTGAAGTTATTTATGTAAAGAGCAGAGCTTAATACTGCTAAAGCTTTATGTTTTCTTTTTTACATACTTCAATCTGAACTTTGTTATACAATAAATGCATGCAGTATTCCTTTCAGGGAAATACAGCCACATTGTCAAAGGTATGATCTTTATAACATTTACACACAGCAGTAAACATGAGATGTGCAGCAATATGGAAGATTTTGTGCTTACTTTGGCCTAATGAATAGAAGTTTTATTTGGATACAATCTCCAGTTGAGCCTATTGTACCAAAAAGGCCAGTACAGTCTGATGTGTGGACTTATTATGATTATGGGCAATCAGTTAATAGGTTTTTTTTTTTTTTTTTTACTTTTTTTTTATCTGTTTTTTATTATAATGTAATTATGTATTGCACCTTTGTACTTCACAGCATAGAATACTTTCTACAGTGAGAGTGTCTAAAAACACTATAATGTAGCTGGTGTTTGCCTGTGTTCATTTGACTTTGCAATAAAGATGTAATAAATCTTATAAGGGCTTCCATTTTTTTATTTTACATTTCAACTGGCAAAAGAAAAAGAGCCATTTGTTTCCAAAAGCAAACAATCAAACTGCGATGTTTAAGTTGGTGATATGTACCGTAATTTTCGGACTATTAAGCGCACCCATATATAAGCCGCACCCACTGAATTTTACAAAGATTTTAATTTTTAAATCTTTTTAATTAACAAAGCGGCATTTTGGGAATAGCCTGCCGCCGCATTTTTCCGCTATTACTGCATGTGTGCAAGACCAAAGAATATGTCCTTATTATTTTCTAATGCTCATTTCTAAGTTTCTTTGACTAACCTGTAACGCTGTTGCCAAAAAAAATAAAAAAGCACGAGTTTTGGAAACCTGTCTGTGCTTATATGATTTCTGTTGCAACTGGAGTTAGCTCAGTTTTTTTGGCTTGAAGTTTGTGAAACCGGGAAAAACCCAGGAAAAAAATCCATAAATTAGCCGCTTCGTTGTTTAAGCCTCAGGGTTCAAAACGTAGGAAAAAAGTAGCGGCTTATAGTCCGAAAAATACAGTATATATATTTTTTGTATTCCAAAGTAATGTTTAAAAGGAATGAGAAAATGCATATTCTCTCTTTACTTATAATCAAAGAGTTACATTTGACTTCCAAATACAAATTTATCTTAAAGGAACACTTACTGGCAAGGTAGGACTTGAGGCTGCCATTGGCCATAAGTTCAGTGATGATGTAGACTGGTTCTCCCCGTGTACACAGTGCAAGCAGCTCGATAAGCTTTGGGTGGTGCAGGTTTTTCAGTGCATGAACCTCCTTTACAAATTCATCCAGTTTGGTGTCCTCTGCAGGCAGAAGAGAGAAAGACAAATGTGTGCACAGCAGCAGACAACCGTTTACCTTTCAATCTTTTAAATTATAATACAGAAAGCAATTTTCCAGTTCTGCTAAAGTGGCACTTTAACAATGATAAGGAGGCAAGGTGTCAGAGGTGGATCTGTGGATTAGTTTTTATGCCTAGTTTTTTTTTTTTCTTTTTCATTTAAAGGCACCATTTATCAATAGATCATTTGTGCTGCTTGCCAAAGGATCACCACACTTTTTGGAGTATAATCAATTATTTATTTATTATTAATTCTTTATATGCCACTACTCAAAATCAAATCAAATTCAAAGGGAGGAAGAGGTTTTTTTTCCACATAAAGCCAAAAGCTTGTGTACATCTGACTATCACAACCCTATGTGCTTTTTGAACATTCTAATATAGATTTAGATTTTTATTATTATTTTTTTTACTCCATTGCAAAGGCTTTCCAATAGATATTGGGAAATGGCTAAAGGGATTCTCCTATTTAGTCTCAAAGCTGTTCAGTGGGGCTGAGGGAATCACATTGTGCAAGCTATTCCTGTTTTTCTACTCCAACCATGTTAAAGTGTGTCTTTATGTACCTTACATACAAAAACATTCTGTAGAATACTGTACTTAGGGGCAGAAGTTTGGGGAAGGCTACATATGGCTGTGAGTATCAGGTGTCCACAAACCTTTGGCCATATGCGTAATGTATTATCTGTATTAACTGTTATTTGGTGCGTGAGTATGGTAGCAATTTAATGCAGTGAGCACATTACTGAAAACTGCGTGCTGTTTATTACAGTTTGTTTTTCAGTAAAAGGTGTTTATAGTTTATCCGGCTGCTCTGACTTTCTTTATCTTAAAAAAAAATTAATGAATGAATGAATGAATGAATGGATGAATGGATGAAGGATATAGCATTACCAAATACAAAATATTTTTTCTGTATCATGTAGCTCTATCAGGGGTGATAAAATTTTATCCATAAAAGGCCATTGTGGGTGGAGGTTTTTATTTCAGCCAACCAGTTTTTCATTTCAGCCACTTGTGCAATCACTTTTAGTTCTCAGTAGATTCAGGTTTGAATTCTGCTTGGTTGGAATGTAGACCTGCAGCTGCAACAGCCGAAAGTGGATAAGAAAAGAAACAGCTCTGATTATGGTGTAGTGTTCTTTGAATATCTAAAACTAAAGTTATATCTATATAAAATTACCACTGATTGTGCTGAATCTGATATTGCATTCGTTTGGGAAAACCCTGGATTTTCTGCACATGCATGCTAAGATAACATCTTGCACATGGTAAGATGTGCTATGGAAAGTAAGAAATACAAGTTCAACAAACAAACAAAAGTGTAGATGTTTCCAGGTTCTGTAATCATGGTGGCTATATTCTCTCACGTAGAAAACAAACTAATAGCTACAGCAAAAGCTGTATTGAGCAATATTTGGAAACAACCTGTTTCTCATGCAATCAAACAAACTGCACACTGATATTATAGTGTTGTGAAAGATGATGACTACGTATTTACATTAATACACACGTGGGGCTTGGGAGCTGAGGAAGAACAAGGAAGAAAAAATATGGAATCATGTGGCCAACTGCCAGTCAACTATAAAAACTTCATCTCTGTGTTAACAAAGAGCTATTCGGCTATAGCTACACAGCTGTGTGTTTAAAGGGTTTGTGTCATAAGGAACGAAGTTGTGAGAATACAGGAAATGTGACATATTATGACTAATCTTTCTCTCATATCATCATGTGAAGTGGTATCACTAAGACCATATAGAGCACATTGATGGCTATCTCTCGTCCTTCAAAATATATAGTCTTTAATAAAATATAAGTCTTCAGTCTGCCCAGAAATGGCCATGTTGACTGAAGGTATTCACCTCAGCAAGTAGTCATAGACATAGCTAGGTATGTAAATAAATATGAATGTTTATTAAAAAGTCTTTACACCTTTGTTAAAGTTATAGGTTTTTGTAATGTAAAAATGTCAGTACATTTTCCACCTTCAATGTGAAATTGAGTGGGAAACAGAAAAACTCACAAGCCTTGTTAGCAAAACAAAAAAAACAAGAAAACTATAAAGAACTTACAATAACCTAGTTGCACAACTGTACGCACCGTGAACAAATTCCTTTTTCTAATAACACTTCATTTTGTGTGATCCTATCAGCATGACATCTTGATTTGCATCCTTTTTTCCCATTCTTTTAAACAATTGTAAGAGTATTTCTTGTGCACAGCCTGCTGCAGGTCACCCTACAGATTTATAGTGGGGTTCAGGGCAAGGCTCTGGCGGGATCACTCAGGAACATTGATCTTCTTTTGTAAACCGTTCCTTTGTTCATACGGAAAAATGCTTTGGGTCATTGTCTTACTGAAAGGTAAAATTCCTTTTCATCTTAAGATTACTAGCAAGACACCTGAAGGTTGTTGTTAAGATGAGTCGCACACTAGTTCTCTAAACACACATTCCTATGTTGCCTGTATAGTGTCTATATGATCTTTACGTGATCGATGTGAGTATGTAAGGTACACGGAATGTCTGTGTCTGGACTCACACATCTCCAGTTTCCATGTCTTCTTACACAATCAGGAACAGTTTCAAGTCAGTTTTTTTTCCAGTGTGTACTGTATATATAATTGTCCGTTATCTGCATTGAACTAAAGAGGAACATATGCGCCATTCTGTGTGATGTGTGATTCGTCCCTGATTAGAAAAGACACCACGGGCTCTCCAAAAATTAAGTTTGTGAACCACAATTGAATGGAATTTGTAGCTATTCATGGTTCAATTCACCTACCGAAAAAAAAGTGGTGTCTAATCAAGATGCTGCCACCACCATATTGTCTTTAGCTCACAGCGGATGTTTTTTTTGTGAGAACATTCCAGCCCTACAGTAATATGCAGAGAGTATTCTGTAATCATGCAGCTCCTTAGAGGTTATTATTGAGGAAATTCTTTCATAGACTGTTCCAGATCGAAACCAACAAAGTGAGATAACATGCATGCCTTTGTAAGTTCTTTCTATACCACGGATACGTACATGCAGTTGTATTGAAGGTTTGAAAAAAAATCTGAAAGACGGTTATACAATAATTACACTGAATGTTATTAGTTCATTTTAAACAAAACTTCGATTACAAAATAGTAAAACTATTTTTAGATTTTTTTCTGATTTTTTTTTTATTGTATTCCATGTATCTCCACACTGAGAGTCTCATAACATTCTGACATTATTTATATTGGTTTTTAGATCACAAAAACTTGCAGTTTTATGGTGTCAGTAAACTCCATTGTACTGGGACAGATTAGTTATTTTCAATCTACTGATTTGAATGGTAACAGTTTAAAACTGACAGGAGCTTAGTAGTAGTACAACGGCAGCTTATTAGTAGGGCTACTGTCTAGTTCAAGTCAATTCCATGACCAAAACATCTAAATACCAGACTCATGTTTCACAAAGCTATTTGTTGGATTTAGGATTTGAACTTCTTTAAAAAAACCTTTCACTCAGTATCCTAAAGCCTCTAAGCAAACACTGCCCCTGTAGCACAGATATGAATACACAACAAATGCGTTAGCTCAAAAGTTGTTATAGTAATGAAACAAGCAAATGTATGTAGCGGTACGGAGATTTTCCTATTGCTTATGTTTTTATCAATGAAAAAAAAGCCAAGAAAGGAAAACATGACTCCAGGACCTGGAAATACCCTTGCCAGACCTGCCTTCATGTTTTCATCCTGAACATTCCCATGGGAGGACTGTCAAATAAACATTTTCCGAGCTGTGGATATGAATGAATGATGACACAGAAAATTCTGTGCAACATATCCAACACAGTACTGACCATTATAAACTGGTATATAAAAAGAACGATTAATAAATTAAAGAATTAATGGATGAATGGTCGAACCTTAGCCATCCAACATTTATGTAATATCACTATAACTGCTCTGTTCGTATGTAATACATAACATAAAGAAAAGTATTGGGACACCTGACATAGAATTTTCCATTCACTTAAACTAGGAGACTCAAACCTGTTCCAGCATTATAGTGCCTCTGTGCACAACACAAGCTCCATTAAGATATGCTTTATATTGGGTGAAGTGGAAGATCTTGGTGTGACCTGCTTGAGATCTGACCTTAACCCTTTCGAACAGATTTGGGGTTAATTGATAAGCTGACTGTACCCCAGGCCTCCTCACCTTATCCTAAATCAGTACCTGACTTTACTAAAACCCTTGAGGATGAATGAGCACAAATCTTCAAAACCACACTCCAGAATCTAGGGGAACATCTTCCCAGAAGAGTAGAGGTTACCTAAAATTGACTAAAAGGAGACTAAAAGTGGAATGGGATGTTCAAACAGCACATATGAATGATCAGGTGTACACAAACTTGTGTACAAAATGTGTGCAAACTTGTGTACAAAAACATCAGACACCAGACAAATAGAAAATAATGATCATGTAAAAGGAAGAGTAGCATTATGTGTAAATGTTGTTGTTTTTTTAGAAGCTCACCTTGTTTCAGCATTTTAATGGCCACATTCTGGTTTTTAGTAGCCCATACAGCTTCCCATACCTCGCCAAAATGGCCTTCCCCCAGTTTCCTGATCAGCTTAAACTCTTCTCTTGGTCTCTCCCATGGCTCCATGTCAAACAGCTCCCTCTGGATACACACAAACACACACACACACACACACACACACACACACACACACACACACACACACACACACACACACACACACAAACACACAGAGATTAATTATTTGGAGATCACCTTCCCTCTCACCTACATATAACCTACAATTTGTAAATATTTATAAAACTTAATATATAAGAACTATTTCATAACAAAAGAAAACACTTTAATTATTAGGGAAATTAAACTGCATTTTCAAAAGGCCATGTGAATGAGAGAAAAGAGCTCCGGTTTCAGAATGACTTGTTTTTAGGTGTGGCATTAAACCTGACACGACAATTTCCAATCCTAATTCACTAACGTGATAATGTAATGAACGTGTCCACTTGGATAAATGAAAACAAGAGCAAAAAAATTCAGGTCATTCAAAGAGAACTCAAAACTTGAAGACAAGCAAATTTTATTTGAATAGAAATAACAAAGCATATGATAAAATACAAACTCAAATGATCCATTGTAATGAAGGAAATGCTATGGAGTATAAACCAAGGTTTCAAATCTTTCAAATGCTTGTAAGATAGACTTATATGTCTAAAGCATTGTATACTAATGCAAAGATTAGGAGTTATGAGAATCTGGGAAAAAAAAAAATTGAAAAGTGATTAAAAGAAAAAAGCATGATGAAATGATGAAATTATGAAATGATATTCAATCAGAAAAGGCTTTATTTGTCAAAATAATACCTATCGAAGTATTTGATTCTGCTAATGATTCAAATATAACACAAAAATCAAAAAGACAGTGAATAATGCCTTTATAAATAAGTAATGCTACACTACTGCATTGATACTAAATAGTGAAATATGACAGAAGTGCAATTTTTTTTATTGAAATGTAGGAGTTCAGTGCATATATAAGAACACCGGTTTAAAAATTGAAATGAAAGACTGAATATGTAGCTGGTATAGGAGTGAATAGATAAATGAGTGAGTGAATAAATGTGCATCTCCCTTTGGAGTTCCTCATCCATGGCCCCAGTGTTTCAGCCTTGTTTCTTTTCCAGGAAGGAGAAGAGTGTGGAGTCACGTCGAAGCCCAACGCCAACAAAAGGAATGGTGTGTGACGGTATATGATTCATTTTTAGCGGTGACTTGAGCATCGGGGCTATAAATATATAAAATGATTTTGTTTTTAAAAATCTATTCGATAGCCACATTAAAAAAAATCAGTATGTAAACTTAAAAAAATTTAAAAACTGGGTACCTTTAAGGTTTTTTTAAATAATTATTTTTTTGGAGCTTTATAACATTGCACTTGGTAGCTGCTGCCAAATGGGTCTCTATGAAAATCATCTAGTATCCTGCAAGTCTGAAACTTTCTTTCTAAGAATGTATATTTACTACAACGCCTCAGAAATATGCTGTGTGAGTAATCATGGGAATATCTTACTTGCTGTACACAAGGTTGGTCCAGAGGGCATCCCAGGCTCCTGGGGTTGTTCTGATAATATCTGATAAGCTCATCCAAAGTGGCAAAGGAGATCTTATCCGACACAAAGTAAGCACCGACCGAAGACCGATGGATACGGAAATGGAAGACAGTGGTTTCACTCCTGGCTGTGAAACAAGTAATACAATCCGTCAAAAGCTGTGTAAATGGTTTCTGTTGGACTACATAAGATACTGTAGCTACAACACAACACTACTGGAAGAAGTGTAAGAATTAACGAGGTATTGCGTGCCATGAAGAGCACCTGATTAAAGATCTCACTATAAAGCAGATCACAATAGAGAGATCACATTTCTTCAAAGAAATCTTTTTTTTTATTCTTCCATGTAAGGCATCTGTGCCATGAGGATGGTAATGAGAAATGTAGCACATACTCTGCAGCCCTGCAACACGGAAAGAGAACTGCTGACTCAGTAAGTAAGAGATGCAAGCTGACCAATAAGGTATAGAAAAATGCATACGGGGGGAAAAGAAAATGTATTGGTGGGTGGATTATATGGGAAACAATGAAGCAGGGCTGTTGTTCGTGAGCAAAAGAAAAAACATGAAGGAGCAAAAAGAAGAGAAAGACATAAATAACGTAAAAGACATTACTCACAATAAAGCATCATCACTCCACAAAGCAAGTGAGAGCATGCAAGGCAGTAAGAAGAGATGGTTAAAGGCTCATCATTACTGGAGTCTCACCTGAGATGGTGTATTCATCACTGTGACTTTCACTGATTCGAACCAGGAACGAACCAGCTTTATTTTGGGGTGCCAAAAGCAGCTTCTCAGCTTTCTGTCTGTTTATGTTCCCATAGTACCATCTAACACACACACACACACACACACACACACACACACACACACACACACACACACACACACACACACACACACGACAATATTTAATTACATAAATGACATTATTTATAATATGTTCATTAAATAGACACAACATATTATAAATAATTGGTTCTTTATATTATTGTATTACGTCTAATTATTTCCTGTTGCCTGTCACCAAGCATATTATACGTCTTCTTCTTTACTTCAATACTTTAATATATTGTAGCTTGTCATATAATAATGTGTATATTTTATACTTTATATCTAATGTGCTAGGCTTATTATATGCTCGAGCTCTTACGCAGAGGGGAATTTTTATTGTGCTTATACCAGCACAGTTTTCAGGTCAAACAAAGCCTGGGAACCATAACAGCAGAGTAAGCATGGGTGAGGTCACATGCGGTGTGTGTGTGTGTGTGGTGTCATTGCATGGTTTCACTGTAATTGTTACAGGTTTCAGGTGTGTGCATGTTTGTTTGTCATATCAGCCTGCCTGTTTGTCATATCAGCCTACCTGACTTCTGCATCTACATTCCATTGTTCTGCTCAAGATAACCAGGCAAACGAAGCACATTCATGAAGTGGCTGTTCAAATGGCAGGAAAGCATAAGGCTGTAGCTGAGCGGTGAAAGTGTTCCTCGGCTGTATTGATTGTTTTGTTGTCGAGTAAATAGTGATAAATCTGATCAAGGCCTAATTCAGCTCTTTGTAAGGAAAAACAATGCTCTAACCTCAAAACATGAGTCTATGAAATAAAAAAATAAAAGAAGGGAGGAAAGAAAGAAAGAAAACTAATCCAACCAAGCAAACAGCCAAACAGACAGATAGAAAGATAAATTTATACAACGTTATAACCTCTCTATCTCTGTACAGACTGCTTTGAGACAATGTCCATTGTTAAAAGCTACACAAACAAAAATGAACAGACAGACAGACAGACAGATAGACGGATAGACGGATAGACAGATAGATAGATAGATAGATAGATAGATAGATAGATAGATAGATAGATAGATAGATAGATAGATAGATAGATAGATAGATAGATAGATAGATATTCATTCATTCATTCTTTGGGGAAAATGAAAACAGTCTATATTTCCAGTGAGCAGGTTCAGTTTGAGCACTAGGGGTAGCAACAGAGCTCCAGCCTCCATCCTGCAACATTTACACTCACTTACTTGTATTTAGCGAATTCGTCCTGCAGCATGGCGATGTAGTTGGCAGGGAGCAGGCCGGACTCGAGGCTGCCCGTGAGTTTTTTGGCCAGCACGTAATTGCCTCGCTTTTCGATGACCGACAGCTTGTCTCCCTCTTTGACCGACAGCTCCTCCTCGCTGCGGGCTTCGAAGTCGTACAGCGCGGCGTAAAGCTGCGCCGGCCGCCTCTTGGGCTGCGGCACGCGGAGTTCCCCCGACACGGTGCGGATCTCCGCCGCCGGAGTGACACTCGGGTAGCGCAGCTCAGGCCATATCCTGTTCCACAAGGGGCTCAGACAGGGCATGCACGCACGGCAGCACACCTCCATTCCCCCCCTCTTTGCAGTCTTTCCTACCTATTTCCTCCCGCCCCCCTCCACCCCCCCTCTCCACTTCTCCAATCCACTCCACTTCACCTCACCCCGGTCTAGCGACCACAATAACCCGCAGCCTGGCGCGTTCACGACCACAGTGTCCGCGCGTCCTTCTTCTTCATATAGGATCGCTATAGTGCTGTAAATATGTCCCTTCGTCTTCTTGAGTGTTTTTTTTTCCCTCTCCCTTTTTTTTAGTGTAGTCAGCGCTGTGGCAGCCAGCGGAGCGGAGAATCAGGTGAAACCGGTTTGCTGTAGGGATGGATCAGTAGAGCAGACATGAGCGCGCTTTGGGAACGCGGAAACATAGCGCCGCACAGGAGCTGCACGACACGCAGAGAGAAGGACACAATAGAGCTCAGGGCCCACAAAGACCATCCTGCGCGTTGCGAGAGATATATCGCCTTTCACCCGTATCATCACTCCCGCCGCTGGTGATGATGATGATGATGATGATAGTACGCAGCATCCGGTGTGCGTTCTCAGGAACAAAAGCGCGTGTCCGTGCGTTTCTCTAATCCGGACTGAATGCGGAGCTGTTTTTTTTTTGTTTTTTTTAAATATATACATTATTTTGTTTTGCTAGGTGGTGCGTAATAAGGTTCTTGTATTAGATATTCATGCATTTGTGCTGTTTTCTGGGTTTTTTATTTATTTTTCTGTTTAAGGACTGTACTCACTGGAGGGATGAATGTTCATCTCATTCAGATTCTTGGTGCAGAAAACCGTTTATAGATCTACAGTATAGCTTATTACAATATAATCTACACAAATATACAACCTGCTATATGTGCTGTATGGCAAAAAATTATTCCACCAAAAATATTGCAGCAACATTTTTCAGAAATGATTCCCCAGATAGCATCCCTACTATTCTTAATATTTATACGTTGGCGTATTTCTAATTAAAATATGGGATATCAATACTGACTGTTACATTTTTTTAAACAAATGCATTCAAATAATCTCGTTGAAGAATAATAGTATCATCCCCAAATATCCCCCTTATATTTCTAAGCAGTATAATCATACCTTCTGCAAAAAGGTGATTTATTTGAGGAAAAACAGGGAAGAAAGTGAACCTTTCAGATTTATTTTACATTGAACATGAAGAATGTTGATTCCCAAATAAATACAATTTATTATCTAGGTAATTGAATATAACCTACCTGGGATGATCGTAAGATTCAAAATGCTATTCTCATAAATTAAGATTACAGCAAGGAAACAGGTTCAAGCTTCAAATATTTCAGTTCATGCTTTTCCGTGTATCCAAGGCTCTGCTCTCATGTAGCTTTCGTATGAAAGTTGTCTGTTTGCTCCTCTGACTTCTTCAGTAAACAGTCCAGAACAGAAGACTTGTTTAATCCCTAGACTGCCTGCTAATCATTTTGGCTCCATATTGTAGGCCTGTTTGATCAATTTCGTTCCTAATGTGTAGTTCTGCTTGTCAGGAACTAGAGACAAGTCAGGAGCATTGACCTTCTGTATTCTTGAGCTTAAATGTTTTCATGTTTTTCCCTCAACAGCAGAATCCAAATCTTTCAATCACTATTATTCACTTTTATTACGGAAAATATTTCTAATATATATTATTTAGATTACACTATTTTTAATGCAGGATCTTTTTATAAAACTGAAAATCAATAGGCTTTATTGCCTTACTGAACATTTTGAAACGCATGTTCGTGGAGGGCTCTCATGAATTTATGGCTAGTGGTTGAAAGTGAAAATTTTACCTGCAATCGCCACAACTAATCCAAATCATTACTACTAACAATGATAATTCTAGGCCACAATAATGACCAACGCCATACAAACACTGTATTGGAATTTCGTAGTAGCCCAAATACATGAAGCAGAAAAGCATGAAATATATCAGCCTGAATTTTGACCTAAAGAGTACCATGGTATTTTATGATTGTATGACTGCAGTGGTGAGGCTCTCTCTACACCCGTCCTGCTTAACAAACCAAACTTGTTCACAGGCAGCTGGATATATAGCACACAATTTTATTAGCATATTTAGCTTTCAGACAAACAGCTTGGGAGAAAACAAACAAAAAAAATAATCACAATGTCATGTTTGGAGACATTTTTTTTTTTTTTACTTCAGCAGTGACAACCCACTAGAGAAAGCATCGTTTTAAATCATTGGTTTTCTTTAATCAAAGTGATATGTTAGGAGTCACCCATGCTGTTTTCTATTTAAACGAACAGAATTAATTTTTTTTATCTTTCAACTTTTTCCACATATATTTGTCACTTTTCAAAAGAATTAAAATATTTAGCCACATGTACTAAAAAAGGTTTCGACTGTTATACAGAACACAATAAATATAAAAAAAAGAAAAGAAAGAATTGATCAATTTGTGGTATTAAAGTGGGAAATGGGCTGCCAGTTAGACTTACAATTACATAAATAGTCATTTACCTGAGGTTTTCAGTCTGTTTTTGTAATTTAATACTTGTTGCGAGCCCAGTGAAGGGCATGGAAATGGCTTTTAATTGCAAAGAAATGGACTGCCGTATACTGGCTTGCAGTCAGAACTGAGGATCGTTTTACAGCGAGCCTTTATTTTCTCTTCCTGTTGTCAGCAATTTGAAAGCAGGATTGGAGCAAAGCAAAAGAGGACTCACTTTTAGAAGCGCACTGCTGAAATGAACACAAACCATAGACACATTTCCATTTCATTTCCCTTCAATAAACAAGAAATCGGATTCAATTAAGCACTGTGTAAAAGCAGGAAGAAGAAAATCTGCTTTCAGACAAAATGTAAAAAAAAAATACAAATAATATTTAATAAATCAGCAAACAAACACAAAATGAACCGAGAATTTAAAAAATCTGTACATGTAAACATCACACTTCCACTGAGTCCAAAATGGGGGGGGGGGGGGGGGGGGGGTGAGAGAGAAAGAGAGTGAGCGAGAAACAGAGATTCCCATTGGTTTAAAGTACATCTCCAAAGCAGAGCTGAATTTAGAAGCTGTTGAAACAGTAAAACAAACTAAACAAAAACTTTAAACCACTAACATATTACAGAGGACAGACTGCAGAGGGAAAAATAATTAGACTGTATGTATATCACTGCAGTAGAATTAAAATTTTTTTTTCCTCCTCACGTTTTTGCTGAGCTCATCATCAGGCCCAAACAGGCCAAATATAAGGTGTGTAGTTCAGCGGCTACTGTAACCAGAGTACACAGTCCAAACCAAAGCACAATCTGTATACGTGAGTGCGAGTGTTTACACTGTACATGCCTATATGCAGTCACTGTGCCTGGAAAAGGACAACTGACATGCAGCCAGATCAAATAAGACCTGGCTGTGTGTGCCCAAGTCCAGCTATAAAATAAAGCAAAGTGTGAAGGCCCTTGGAGGCTACTGTAGCATATTTATATAATAAATATGCAGATGGAGGGGGGGGGGGGGGTGTTTAAAAATGTACACTCACAATAGTCATTCACTACAGCTGTTTAAATGAAATGCTAATCTCAATAAACTCAGCTCCTCAAAGGCAAAATGCAGTCTCAGGCAAAGAAAGAAAGAAAGAAAGAAAAAAACCCTGAAACTGACCCCATGTTTTTGTCAAGCATGTTAAATAGAAATGGATACATTATGAGGTATAAAGTTGGGGTTGTAATACTATTCATATGAAAAAGTACCAACATGAAAAACCTTTAACACCAGTGCTGTCAGAAACATATTTACAAAGTAAACGCACTTTGCCTTTGCAGTGCCGTAAGTGAATGAAGCCGCACCAGGTAACCCAAGATCATTGTGGGAAATGTACATGTACCTCATAGTGCACAATTTTTATGTGAAACAAGCCTTCTGATTGTGTTTTTTTTCTCCTTTACAAGTAGTATAGAGCACTTAGGTGGGCTGTCCTCCGATGACTCATACATTGACATCCTTCCTTGGAATGTATAGACAAAACTTCACTTGTGATGTTGGTGTTGTACAAAACAGTTGTAGAAAGACCACTTGGTAATACAAAAAGAATTAAAAAATAATAATTTCAACCATGACCATTATAATAAAAATAGAAATCATATAGGAAGGTGTTGAGAGTGGGCCACTAGGAGTCCTCCACAGGTAGTGAGACGGGCCAGAGGTCCGAGAAGCCGAAGATGCTCAGATTATGGCTAAAATCGCCCCATGTTCTCCCGTACGCACTGTAAACAATAGCCGCACGCGGAGAAGGAAAATCTAACCAAACTAATTTACACCTTATCCAAGATTGTCGTTTGCTGTTGTTTTTACAGTTTGTATCCATAAAGTTGCCGTCCATGAAGGAGCCAGAGGGAGCGAAGTCCCAGACGAGTGAATGAGCGTGCCGTTTATTTTCCCCTTAGTGATCTCACAACTGTTCCACAAATAAGGTTAGTGGTCCATTGCCTATATTACAAATGTAGGACTGTCACAATCTCAGATTTCAAGGAACTGGAGCAGAGCTTAGCGGCATGTGAGGTTAGTCTAAATTCAGCAATGTTTGAGTGATTTTTAATGAGCAGCAGGACCCATCCCTCCATCGGTCCAAACCCGTGGGAGCAGGAAAGGGTTAGATGCAGACAGAAAGTCAGGAAAGCAAGAAGATAGCAGTCCACATACCCAGCATTTATATCAGTCTCTAGTGCTTTAACATAAGAGCTGAGCAGAAAAGGAGAGGAAACAGTAAGCCAAAGTGAACAATGTTTAAAAAAAAAAAAAAAAAATCACTCAGAAGTGGTCTTCCTAGCTTGAACATCAGAGAGAATGCTTTTAACAGGACCATCAACATTAAACCAAGATGGTGAACTGCAACACAGGCTTTTTGTGAATCAAAGAAAAACTGAGGACATCTACGCAGCTCTTCCCTTAAAGTAATCCAGAGGGAAGAACAAAAGTGAGTTTCAAAGCATCACTCCCCAGCAGAGAGGGAAGGGAATGAAGAAAAAATAAATAAGAAAAATGAAGGCAATATTGAAGGAAAACGGAGCGGACACAGTTAGACAAGAGCACAGTAAGGAGAGGACTGGTCATTTTGCATATTTCCTCATCCATGTCACTACCAATAATTGTGAGAGAGTTTTCAAATGCGCAGATGTACCCAGACTAGCGTTCAGGATGCAACACGAAGTATTTCTGCCGTATCTATAGTGGTTAAACCAGCTGGATATTATATTACTACTACTGCAACATATTTGCAACTACACGTAGGTAGAAAGCAATATGTAAAACTTGTAGATCCTACACACACTTTATTAAAGATCTACTTTATGTCATAACGCCATTAACTCCTTTATTTTATAGGTCGACTATCAATGTTACAAGATCCCACTTAGAACAGATCACGGAAATTTACTTTTTGGCTTGTGCCTGCCACTTGTTACAGGTTTTGGTTGTCTCTACACATCCAACTCTCTCCTTTAGGACCGGGAACGCTTTTGATTATCTTTTGCATTGCAATAATCTTCCTCTTTCTCCTCACTAGCAGTGCACCCTCATGTTCCACACTTTAGGAGAACAGTACTGCCTCAGTGTGCAAAGAGGAGCAAATTACAGTCAGTCAGCCCCTACAGCCTACCTCACTAAAGAAAACGAGTTGCATCGTCTCTTCTCTCCCCTCGAAAGATTCAGTTCCCCAGAGACTCCACCTGTAAGTTAGTGTGTGCACGTTTGAGCGCGTGAATGCTCTCATGCCGCAGATAGAGAAGCAGATATCTACTGATCTCTGGAACTAAGCACACACTGAAGCTTTTCAACTCAAAGATAAACAAAAAACGTAGCTGCAAAAAGCGAACCCGCAATGGTAATACGCGTCAAATAACAAAATGGAAATGTAGGAAACTACTATGGCAGTATTTTCTCGTTCTAAGCATTCAAATCCACAAACTTTCCGATGTCCATTTTAGGACCCTTTTTTTGCGTTTTTATTGGTCTTTATTATTATTTTTTTTTAGGTTGAGGTGCTCTGGTTGTGCAGGAGGCTTGAGGTTTCAGGTCTGTGGCGTAGAAGTCCAAGTCCTTAGCAGCAGAGTGGAATTAATGGCCTTTGAGAAAAAGTCAACAGATTAAAAAAAGAAAAAAGAACAAAAAAAAAAAAGATACCAGATCCTTCCCTTCATCATTCTCCCTCCATTGCTCCCGACATGTGCATGAAAAAAGAGGTGACTTGAGAAGAAATGACATTTAAAAAAAGAAAAAAAGAAAAAAGAAAAGAAAAGAAAGGTAGTGGAGTATAGAGATGGCATAAATAGCTGGAATGCTTTGAGAGGCCCCGAAAGACCAAATCATTAAAGCGGAAATCTTTCCCTGATCAAAACACTTCAGTCAAATCCTTCAGTTCCAGTGTATTTCATTTCAGTGTAGTTCTGTAATCAATACTTTCTGATGGACTTAATATGTACATTATATTATAGAAGCAACAAAAATCAAATAAATAACTATAGAAACAAACCAAGCTCATGTCCCATATGCATGCCCTCTTTTAGATCCTGGAGAGGCACTGAACACATAAGGTAGTGGTAGAAGGAGAGGTTCCTCTCCTCCACACAGATAACGTGAGCTTAGACACAGAGAATTTGGACAGGCTGAGGTATTTCCAGGTGAACTCCACCTGTATTTGTATGCATAAGTTACACAATTTTCTCCCTACAGCAAAAGCAGTGTTAGGGAGCAGAGGTCAGATCGAGTGGGGGGGGAAGAAAAGTGCTTTAGAACAGAGCGCATTTATGTACAGCAAATGTGAAGGTATTTTTTTGTTTTTTCTTTTTTTTTCCCGTTTTGTTTTCTCTTTAAACTTTCACTTTTTTTTTAGGTATCTTCCTTCAATTCAACTCAAATGTATCTTCATTTAGTAATAAACAGGAGTACTGGCACTATATAATGCCTCCTGCTGAAAAGTAGATTAAAAAAAAAAAGAGCAAAAACCAACAAATTAGTGGCTCTTGAAGCAAACCGTATAAAGGGAAAAATTAGGAGTTTAAAGGAGTTTTAGTAAATGGGTTTAAGGGCATGGAGGTGGAGAGGTTTATGATTCACAAGGCCAGCCACCTATAGAAACAGTGTTTTCTTCATCAGCATGCTCCCGTCTTCATCAGTCGCCTTCCTGTGTTTCACTGCGCAGGTGATCAGGATGTGACAGCTTACTGTATTTCCTGATATCTTCACGTGTGTACGCCTCTGAGGATGAAGATGAAGGCATAAAGAGAATGAGGCTAAGAAATAGAGACCTGACGTGATGGTGCGAGAGTAAAAGATGAAGGCAGACTGAGAGAAAGTGGCATTGAGAAAGGAGGGAAAGTGTATAGGTCAGTTCTGTTGTAGTATGAGGCTTTCCAGCTCATCAGCTGAGCGAAGTAAGAAAGCTGCAGATTCGCGGTAACCCGCGATCAGCTGACGCACTGCTGTGACTTCCGTATGGCTGAGCTGAGCAGAGGTCCCTCCTCCTCCTCCGTTCCTTCCGAGACTATTGGTGCTTGACGTAGAGGAGTTTGAAGCCAGAGACTTCATACTCAGATCGGTAGGTCCTGCAACAAGAGATTGAGAGCGTGTCTAACAACGTACGCAATGCAACTTATGCATCTGGATAGCATCTGTTCAGAGAAAAACTATGCTGTTGTGTCAGTGGCGTCTTGGTCTCACCGTTGGTCTGGGCAGCGGGGGTAGTGAGAGAAACAGAGTGCTGCATGCTACCTGCCAGGCCAGCGAAAGCACGGTAGTTGTAGCCAAGGCCTCCGTTGATGTACAGCTGGTCCTGGGAGTACGCCGAAGCTGCCAGAGAATACGCAGAGTGGGTCAAAGGAACCGGCTCACGAGAGACAGCCTTCTCCAGAGCTATCTGATCCTCCTGAGGGAAAGAGAAAACATTCTTCAGACACACAATCACTTTCATACATGTTTACCATCATTCACTATTTCAGTCACACACACACACACACACACACACACACACACTGCACTGAACATGACCGTGCCATAAAACCCTTTTCGTTGACCTTTTCATCCATCATTACTCAAATGACTAATTAGAGCTATGGAGCTATCCACTGTCAATGCTTTCCCCCTCATTTCTCCATTTCAATCATGGTAGAACAGGCCAGTAATTATGGCTTCATACCTTGTATGTCAAATGCTGACAGAATGTGTCGTTACAGAGCCAACCAGACAGTTTCTCCCATTAGTCATAAACCTTCAATCCACTGGCAGGTTCTTCTGCCAGTGGTGATTACAAGTCTCTGTGGATCTGATGCTTCTAAATAAGCTCCTCAGTCTGGCTGTAGCCATTCTGAGGTGTATACCCGCTGAAAGCCAAAAATATATCTAAATCCAAAAAATGTTTTACACTCCGAAAAAAACTATTTTAAAAATGCCAATATAAACAATGGTTAAGTCAGAAAAGCACAGAATTTTTTTTTTTATATTTGCCTAGCAGTATTGTATGTTGACAGAAAGACATGCTCCATAAATCGACACTGCTAGCAGTTATCCTGATGTCTCTAGTTTCATAGAACCAGCAACACTTTAAAGACCAGGGTGATCTCATCCTGCTGGCAGGATTTCCACAGATAGTGGGTAAGAAAATCATTGCCTCATCCAATGATTTTTTTTTCTCCCTTACAACATGCTGCTCTTTTGATGTTGGGTTTATTTTCGAATCTACAGACGCATGGTGCATCTGTGCAATACATTTTAAACAACAAAAAAAATAAAACATTCAGCTAAACAACAGCTGATGCAGTAGAAGTTTGATTTGTTTCCAAAGACTGATCAGCCAAAACAAATCAGTGTCTGCCTGGTAATTTTAGATATTTAACCAGTCTGTCACTGGGGTATAGTTTTATTGCCTGCAAGTTCAATGATCAACAGGCAAAAGCTTTATAATATCCAACTATGTAAAACACTGAACCATCATTTATTTTACTGTCTAGCTCATATTTGAGTCCTGCATATCCTACGTATTAACGGCTTCTCTAATTATTCATACCAACATAATTTTAATACAACCCTGTTTAAAAGTCACCATTCCTATCAGGCACACACACACGCACAACTGCTACTGACGTGTGTTTGGTAGACGTCCATCCGCATCCTCTTGGCAGCGTTTCTCGTCTCACTCTCACAAGCAGCAGCTAAAATGTTCTCTGCCATTGCTGAGGTCAAGTGTGGTGGCGTGGGCCGGGTCTGAAACAACACGCACGTGTATGAAAAAATACGTTCAAGGAGCACCACCATTGTGCATAAAATAGAAAAGAATTTTATTCAATTTACATCACACCAAAAAGATTAACAACATATACAGTAACAACTAGTAAAATGACCACAAGAGGTCAGTATTTAGAAAAATATAGAAAAAAGCAGCCACTCAGATTGCTTCAGTATATTATACAGGCAAAAGGACCACAAAATTACCGTTTTTTTTTTTATATATATATATTGAGCTGTGTATTTGTGTGCACCAGTATAAAAGTTGTACCTCCATGCCGTTCTTCTTCATGCGCCGGCATGATTTGAGGTAGGTGCGGATACGCTTGCGTGCACGCTCCTGGAACTCCGGGAACTGGCGACTGCAGGATTCAATGATGGCCTGTATTTTCTCTTTCGGCTGCTTGGAGATGGGCACCATGCGGTCCAGGTTCTCGTCGACAAACAGACGGACAAACATCTAACAGACAGAAGGAGGGACACGTTTGAATGTAATGCTGATTCGGAAGCGTTCGGTAAAATGTACTTGAGCATGCACGATTTACACACATTAAATGCCTTCAGCCTCTCTGGGTCCACTCCCTCGGTGTCATTAATCTTGTCACTGTCGTCATGGTCATCGTGATCGTCATCGTCGTCATCGGCAGCCTGAGAGCGACTGACTGTCAGGTCCTCGGCACACATTTCCATTTTTATGGAGTCATAGCTTCCTGTACCATACTGAGGAGACTACACACACATAGACGCATACATTCAATTGATGCCTGTGGTGCTTTTAAAAAAGCAACAACAAACTTTTTTTTTTTTTTTTCCTTTTTTCTGAGGCAAAAACTCAAGGTCTGTCTGCATTATTAGGTCATGCTTAATCATTTTATTTTCACTCACTCAAGAGAATGTCAAGTTGCTATTTACCATAACATATGAAAAATTGATAAAAGTTCTTAACCCATATATTCCCCTGTATAATTATATATTAATTATTGCTTATTTTTATACACCACACAACATTTATACATACAACAAATACATTTTTGGAATGTTTAAGATTCAAAGTTTGCAGGCTTAAATGTGAAATGTCTGACAAGTACTACTCAATGCATTGGATAGTAAGAGTGTTCCTGATAAAGCACCTGAGATGAACCATAACTTATCTGTAAAAAACGCATTTCATATGCAGCAAACCTGAATTGGCAATACTAGGCCTTTCAAAATGCTCTGGGCACCTGCAGACCACACTGGACTTTGTGTGTATGAGGACGTGCGTTTTTGGCGTTTGCGAGGAGAAAAATGCTTCGCAAATGTATTTCCAATCACATGGTTCTCAGATGAAAATATAAAAATTAGGGCTGTCAAAATGAACGTGTCAATAACGTGTTAAAGCAAA
Organism: Silurus aristotelis; assembly: GCF_946808225.1. Lineage (NCBI taxonomy): Eukaryota > Metazoa > Chordata > Actinopteri > Siluriformes > Siluridae > Silurus > Silurus aristotelis. The sequence goes on along the minus strand of NC_139592.1, from coordinate 14,003,323 downwards.
CTCATTTCGACGGCACAATTTTTTTAACGCGCGATTTATGAAGCGTGCATTTCGCTTGTATATTTGAAATAGAAATAAATATAAGAGACAAAATTGAGACATTTAAAAGAATAAACGTTTATTTATGACGTCCTTTCTTTATTCGGATATATAAAATTAAATTATAAGAAAAATATGAAAACAAATTTTTTTTAAAATCACTAAACCTGTTTTACTGATGCGTCAAGTCTCAAATCAAGCACCAAAATCATATGTAGAACGTAGCAAAGCTCCATAATTGCTTTAGAATATTTACAAGAATATTTTGTCTTGAGCTCAATTTTTATTATTAGTAAAACCATACTCATCTTTGCATAAAGCATCCATATTTGTCCATGCCCATGTTGATTATATAAAATTTTTTTAAATGTGCAATGAAGTTGCAATTAATCACAATTTAACTCAATCATGCTTTTAATTGCGATTAAATATTTGAATCGATTGACAGCCCTGATAAAAATATTTCCTTCCTGTTTGTGAGAATAACATTAGGTATACTAATGACTGTTAACAAAACAGCAATGAGTGTGTATTCATTTGTGCATGTGTGTGTGTGTGTGTGTGTGTGTGTGTGTGTGTATACCTTGTTGGCAAAGTCCCTGATTTCTCGTTCGAGGCGCAGCTCGGAGGCCAGTGGAGGTTTGTGATATTTTCGGCGAAACTCCTCCGAGTGCTCTGGGTTGAACGTAGCTAGCATAGCTGCAGCAGTGGGCAGGGCCTGACTCATTCGCTCTCTCAGGTTTACTGTCTGCTGTTCTTCTGAAGACGAGGATGAAGTCGTGCTGAAGTCCAGTGGCACAGCTGTCCTATTTCCATTTACCTGACTATACGACCCGGTCACTGGTCCGGCCACTGCACCTTCACTCACAGAAACCACACTCATAGATGGAGGGGTCATGCTGTGGATGCCGTTGCCACTCCCACTTTCTGAGGAAGAGTCATCTGTAAAGATGGATTACACCACTTTAGACCCATTCGCAATATGCACTACGCTAATGCAGAGTTTTGGAAAAGCAATTATTTTCCGGGTACGATGCACAATAAAATGTGGGATGAAAATCAATCTTTAAATCGAAGCTTATGGCAGTTATGGCTTCTTATTGTCAGTTTGGAAAGTACAGCAGAAAAGCAACCATGCTGCCTGTAGAGGGCACTGAACTGCAGTGATGGACTAAACCATTCTATCTGTATACAGTAAATCTATGAAAGTACAGGTGTGAGAGGGGAAACAAAAAATAAAGTGTATGCGTGTCGCACAGTTGATTGCAGAGGGTACGGCTATGATGTGATTTAGTTAATGACTTCTTGATACACCAGTCCTGCTGTCGCTCTTCCTGCACAAGGATACTGGAATGTACAATCTCATTTCCTGAAGCAGTAAATACCCTCACCTGAATGCCCCAGAGACCTTCAGTTCTCTGTGTGCTGATCCCTGTGGATTTTCAACATGGTCATTACAGTTCACCTTTATTAGACATGATTGAGTAGGTTTTTCCTGTAACTCCTCACAACTCCTACAGTCCAGCCACAAAGAATAGACATGGTTTAACAGTGTCTCAAAAGACTCTCAGATGGTCTCACTCTGTCACAAGGGATTAGTTCTATGCCACCATTACCTTTGGCTTGTTTGTCAGGGGTCAAAATGTGAATGTGACCATGCAATTAAAAACCTGGGCAAAAAAAAAAAAAAAGACATTTTACATGTATTACATAATACACTATCGAATATACTATTGTTTAACTGTGCTATTACCAAAAATCACTAACACTACCACTGAAGTGTGTTGGCATACATCTCTAACGTCAAATGTGCCGCTCAACCTTTGAAAACAAAACAGAATCTTGCTGCCAAAGATTTTAATGGGCCTTAAAGGCAAGAAACTCAATTCCGGTGGCAAATTTTATGTAGGAAACAACTCGGACACCGGATATAGCAATATATTGTTGTAAACATTGTTCTAACGTGGCATTTTTAAAAGTCCAGTAATGGGTCAATTAAGACATAATATTGTTTAGTGAATTTGACTTATGAAGTTTTCGAGGTATCACCATATGCAAATCGGTTGTGCCGTGAACTGCCTTTAAAAGACATTCACATCTAAAGTAAAGAACATCCGATTCTGTAAGTCAGTTTGGCCTATGAAAGCGTTTGCACAAGTTAAATAAAAGTCTGCTAAATGAGACTTATTCTTCGGTGTTTAATAGTGTGTTCGAACAAGCTCAAAGAAGATTCATTGTTAATGGCATACAAGCCTCACATCTCATTTGCACCACTGTCACGCTGACAAAGCCAGTGTGTGTGAAGAAGAAGCAGGAAAAAAGCAAGAGCACCACTGGAGGTCAATGTCATAGAGAGGGCTGTGTGGGCAGCCAAGTATAGATAGAGAGATGGAGGATGGGTGAGGTGGAGCGCCAGGGTGCAGGGAGAGAGGAGAGGGTGGGAAAGCAAAATGAATGACGGAGAAAGAGAGGGATATAGGTCAGAGTGTTTGTGTGTGGGGTGGGGGGGTGGGCGTTGAAGTTCAAGAGTTATGGATTGAGATGGAAAGAGAGGAAACGGAAAAAGAAGAGGAAAAGAACATGCAGAAGTTGATATAGAGGAGGCGAGAAAAAAAGTGATGAGGCCAGACAGACAAAAAAGGAGAGAAAGTGAGGAAGGAACAAAGTAAACAAAAACATGACCTAGGTGAAAGAGGTGAAAGATGCGAGATGCAGAAAGGTGCAGAAAAGAGGAGAGGAGGGTGCAAACACACACACACACACACAGTAGGGATAAGTGTGGCAAAGGCAATTGCCTATTTATTAGATTGTAAAGAGTAGCCGTGCGTAGAGAGGAAGGGCAGCCAAATGCCTGCCAGCTCTAACCCAACCGCTTCATTTTTCTCTTGCACACACACACACACACACACACACACGCCTCAGTCACTCTTTCGCCATCTCTGAGTCACTGCTGTGTCTTAAGAGAGTGTTTTAATGACAGCTGTGACAGCCTGCTATCTTATGTATATAAAGTGTGTTTGTCGGAACATCTTCACTGCGGGGACTGTCTGCATCTGTCATTGGAGCTCAGATTTGTTGAATGCATCGTTTCTCTCATCTTCTATCATTTTTCCTCTACCCATCTCTCTCTTTATGTCAGCTTTGGAAGTGCAGATGTGCCAGTTAAATCACTGCTGCCTTTTTGTTTCCTGCCAGTCACTTGCTGAACCCGCACTGATTATGAAATAAGTGGGCATGTGAATGCAATGTAAATGTTTCAAATGTGTCAATATATGGAAATCACTGTACAGAGGAAAAATAATTTTCTATGACTGATGTTGCGGATATATATATAAAACGAGCCGCAGAAGTGTTTACACTGTTTAATGAACTTTTCGATCCTATTTGAACACATTAAAATGTTCTTATTGGGTGCTAATGAAAAGATCAGTTCAGGTGTACACTAGTCCAAGCCCTGTGCATCAATGCCTCTCCCCCTTTTTAATGACTCTATCTGCATTGACTCTAGCGTAAAACAACAGAGCGGCTCGACAACAGCACCGTTGAAGTAAGTTTATCTGTATACTGCAGTCATTTTGTGCACTGTAGACATGTGGGTGTCTGAATATTACTGCAGAGGAAAAAAATAAACATGCAAACGAGACATTGTTTTTGTTAGACTATTCAGTGACTTGCACCATTTCAGTGAATGATTCAGTTCAGCGTGTCATTTAGTTGCATGACTGACAAAGAAGTTAAAAACATGTAAAGTTTCAGTAACTCAAGTCACTGAATCAACTAATCCACAAAGGCAGTAGTGAAGCTGCATCAGGTTCATCACAAAAACACATTTCAATCCACAATACAACAAACTTATGCAAATCTATTTTACAATCATGACATGTAGGTATACATGTGGAAATAAAATGTGAAGCTTGACAACAGTGGAGTTTTTCTTCCCTCTATTACGGACATTTTACACGCTGCAGCCGCAAAGCCAACTGCATTGTGGACGACCCCACAGACCACTTACACACACTCTTCACTCTCCTACCTTTCGGAAAAAGGTACCAACGCATTCAGGCCTCACATCCAGACTAAGTAACAGTTTTTTTTTCCTCAAGCCATCAACACACAGAACTGAAACACACACATACTTAAATGTGTGTTGCTGAACTGTTCCAACATGAACTCCACACACACTCAATACTCATTTCAATTCATACACATCCATGTCCACAGCACCACCCATATTATATTATAATATTATAACTCTTTGCATGCCGTTTTGCACCTCTCGATAGCTTTGCACATTATACAGTACAACACATACAGTAGGTTTACTGGTCAGCACTATTTGGTGTGTTTTGTGCATCTGTCCCACACTGTCTTGTATTGTCTGTTGTCTCACTGTTTTTTGTGTTCACTAGGTTTCAAATGATGCACTTCATGTGGCTCAGACACTTTACTTTAGTCTTCATCTCCGTGTTGTGTTATGTAGCTCTATGCTGTTTTATGTAGGGCCAGGGTTCTGGAGAAACGCAGTCTCACTTCGCTGTGTACTGCATCAGTTATATACGGTTGAAATGACAATAAAAGCTTCTTGACTTGACCTGAACAGTAACTGAATGAAAGCAATGACTAGTTGTGAATAACAATTTCATTCGTGTCAAAAAGGATCAATTGTTCGAAACGACAATGAGCCCAGCCAAACTTTGACTTGATAAGGATGAATGCTGCTACAATATTTATTAGGTAAATGATGTGAAAGAAAGAACTGGTGCTGGACAGAAGCGTTTTTTTTCAAATTGTTAGATTTTTCCCATGGATGTATTTCAAATGGCTTGCAATCCATGCAGTGTAATATATAGGGTGCACAAGGAAATCACGCAATGCCCTAGTTAGTGTCTGCAAAATATCAATAGAGGATGGGATTTTGTGTTTGTTGTACGGTTGTCGGAAAAAAAAATATCCTGCATGATAAGTGATTTTGGGGTATGAAAAATATAATGCCTGCAAAAGTAACAGGATAAAGCACTTGTTTTCAAATGTCATTTACTATGAGAGTATCTGATGGCAACGCCCATTCGTCTACATAAAGCAGGCTCCGACCACTGATTGATCATTTTTCTTGATTAACACTACATCAAGCGAAGTTTGCTGGTTAAAATACCCCCATGTGCACAACAAAATGTCAAGTAGAGCAATAGCAGTGTTTAGAGAAGTCATTCAATGTCGGAAATTGTACGTACTACTCAGAACAAAGAAAACAGAGTGGATTATCTGTTATTCTCTACCCGCCAGGGTGCATCAGGATTTCGTGGGCACACTATATATTCCCCACAATGGCTTTTAGAAAGGACCACAAAATAGCAAAATGGGGAAGAAATATGTGCAGCATATCGTGTGTAGGGTGTGGTTTTAGACAGACTGTATGCAATCTGCGCTTCTACTGCACTAACAGCTTCATCTTTACTCCCACGTGCTCAGATGCCAACAGGCGCAGGCTACGAATAAATAGACTAATAGCTACACCAGAGGAAAAGGTAACCAACATTTATTGATCAGTAAACATGATGCTCAATGCTCCATCCATCAATACCATCATTCAGACATACGAGTTCAAGTTTTACTACTTGTATATATTGTTATGAAAATATGTAAGCTAATCAAGTGACTCTCAGAACACTCAAAAAACTCTGTTTAGGTTTCCCTAAAATATACAGTGGACATAAAAAACACAGACCTGTTCATGGACTTGCTAAGCGCGCTCTTTATAATGTTTTATTGTAACGCAAGGTTATTAGCTAGCTACCTTATTTACCTTGGACTGCAATGGAGAACAAGTTTCAGTTTTTTCTTTTATTTATTGCATTTGATAAAAAAAAAAAACGTATAACTGCTGATCATTTACAGAATCCCGGGCAAGCTGGTTATTTTCACTCTCCCAGCATTACCTCGTTACGTTTTTTATATTGTCTACCCAACGTGCAGTGCAGAACTCGGTTTTATTTCCAATGTTTGGTTCAGGACAATTGTATTTTAGGAAGGCACTCTTATGTGATATTTTCACAGAGCCCAATTTAAAGTGATTTTTTTTTGCAGTCATTATTCGTCCAGACTGCTTTCATTTCATTCCTTCCGTTCAAAAGAACAACAATAAACACAACAATCCCTAAATCATAATCCTGAGTTATAATTATAAAAAAGGTAAAAGAAAGGTAAAACGCTTAAGTTCTTAAGTACTAAAACGCTGAACTGGGGAATTTCTGCATGGTTTGGGGTTGTGTGCAAATGTTAACGTACCGGGGAGCAGGATTTTGTACCGATAACTCATGCAGAGTCTTCCGACAGAACTATGCCAATATTGCCCATCATTCACTTCTTCTGCACACGGAAAGAGCACTTATCACACACATGCTCCGCTCTTCCTTTCTCCCCAGATTTTTATGCCCCTCCTGGAATGCAGCTTCCTTTCTCTCGCCTTTCTCCCCTCCTCCCCCTCTATCTCTTTACCTTCAGTTGACCACACAAAAGAGACCCACCCCAACATCTCTCGATGTTCATCCAAAAAAATAATAAAAGCACTTCCTTTTCACGCAGCTGTACTGTTCTAGTGCCAATGTTTATACACATGTAAAGGGGCCTAAAAAGTGGCAAACTAACATATCTGTATTTGTAATATATATATATATAAAAAATTATTTAATGAATATACCAAATAACTGTGGAAACAAATAGATTTTACAATGAATTACTTGACTGGGATTAAAAAAGCAAGACAGAGGGCACAAGAGAACAACAGGAGAATGAGAGAGAGAGAGAGAGAGAGAGAGAGAGAGAGAGAGAGAGAGAGAGAGAGAGAGAGAGAGAGAGAGAGAGAGAGAGAGAGAGAGAGAGAGAGAGAGAGAGAGAGCTGACTGTGCAATTCATGCTGCTCTGAATGTCCCCCTGATTCATGGAGTCTTTACTGCAATGGGGGCAGGACAGAAAAAAAAAAAAACAGAAGGGTGTGTGTTTAAGGAGCACAAGGACACACTCGGCCAAACAATCCGGGACACACTCCCACATGCCGTTTGATTGAGTCTAGTAGGATGTTGTCAGGTTGTGCGGTTGGTCCACAGGCAGTCAATCAATGCGTTACCCATAATTCAGTGTGAGGGGCAGACAGCTGAATACTGCATCAGCCACCAGCTGCCAACACGATGAACACAGAACACGTCCTACACTCTCATACACGCACGCAGCTGCAACAAGATATTAAAATTTATTTCCCCCCCCCCCACAAGTACAAAGCAAACACAAGTAATCCTCCTGCTTCATATTCAGATCAGATGAGCACCTCTGTTTCAGCCACGCGTTTTCTGTAACCATACAGTAAATCACAATACGCTTATTAAATCACCGATCCCCGTTTTATTCTGATTAGATAAAAGAAATATACAGTGGTAATTTATTCCGATGGTATTTGGAATAACAGCCCTTTAATTTAAGAATGAACTATATATCAAATGTCATGCTGTCTAAACTCATTTAATCAATATGATTTAATCTGGAACAGCAATTGTGTATAATACTGTACGCGGTATAAATCAATGGTTTCATTATAGTCTGGTCAGAGTACATTGATTTAAACTAACAGTACAGATTAAAGCCAAGCATTAATTAAGGGAATTGTTTCTTTAATGTAGCTACAGGACGATAAATTAACGTCCACTTTGCCATGTATACAAACTAGACAGCAGTTTCTCCACGTGTGCGTGCGCATTTGTGTGTATGCACAAAGATCTAGATTTTCCATTCAAACCATTCAGTTCCACGCTGTTGCATTGAGGATATGAAACTTCTGAGCTAATAATACTGTTCAAATATGTGGGCCCAGGCAAACACAGGATTGCAGATCGCTGAGAATGTTAACCTTTCCATACATACGTTATTCCAAAATATTTCCAGTTTCCTTACAGTCACAGTTTTTATTACTTTAAATATTAATTTTAAATTATTTTTATATATATATATATATATATATATATATATATATATATATATATATATATATATATATATATATATATATATATATATATATATATGTGTGTAAATATGACAAACAGAAAATGAATTGTCCATGTGCAGGAATTTAATCTATTAAAAAAAATAAAGATAAAACATTATATCCGAATAAAAGAAATAAAAAAATGCATCTTTCAGCGAGTCTATAAATATTTTGCATCTCAATGTCCAATATTTTTTGTAAGCAATGTTGATCACAGAAAACAGAATTCCTTAGTATTTTTTCCCAATATAATTCTAACAATGTAAACTATTTAAAATTGTTGTTTGCTGAAGTTTATTTTAAAAGGTCGTCTTCAATTAAATCGATCTAAAACTAAAACTTCAAAAAAAAAAAATACAAAAAATTCAGTGAATCTGGCATAAAAAGGCTTGTTTCTTTAATTTGGGACTTCACTTAATTAAATAAATGTTCTTAAATGTAATATAATAAGTAATATGTAAGGAGGAAAAAAAACTCATAACATAAATAACAAATAATTTCACACACTCAGTTATATACAGAACCAAACAAAATTACAATGTTTTGCCTTTATAATGCAGCTAAATAACTATAACAATGAAATTCTATATGGAATTACACAGGGACTTGTTTCTTATATACATCACCTTCTACAGTTCCGTAAAAACGGATCACGTCTGGCTATAATTTTATTACAAAAATGTTTTTTTCTTCATAAAATGCTAAGTTATTCTCAAATAATGTTCATGTAAAGAAATTTTTTTCCAATCTCATCTGGAAAAAGGGCATCGTAAGAACTTCGACAGTGGCTACAATGACAAACACTTGTATTATAATTTCATAACATGCTTATAAATGTCAGTAAAACTAATACTAATTTAGACATTATCAGTACATTTGTATTCCTCAGTAAAATGTTGTTGTAACATTAAATTTAAAGTAAAAAACAAAACAAAAAAAACCCCTACTATCCACTGATAGCACTGAATCATGGCTGTCTCACTAATACACAACTGTGCAGTACTTTAGCCCAGTGGGATGATAACTGTATAAATACGTTGATGCAAAATGGAAGGAAGTTTCCATTAGCCACTACAAACTTGCACAAGCTCACAAAACTGTTTAACTTTGAACGGTATGTGGTAAACATGGTCAAATTTGAGCTGAATTTAATTCCAGATACAGCTCAGCATAAAATTCTAAGCAGGACACAGCCCCTTGCTCACTCAAGGAAAATGAGACTTCAGTGTGGGGAGAAAATAATTCCAATCTAAGAACAACAATCCAGATTTTTTTTTCCCTGCTGTGTAAACAAAAACAACCCCCCCCCCCCCACCACCACCCCACCAAAAAGAAAAAAAACCCCACACAAATAGACAATGAAAAACACACAAAATCCATGTGTACACATACAAACACACATCCGATATTATGGAGGTCATGTGAATGGGGTCATGTGATTCTGTCTGTAACACAAACAGGTAACATCTCAATTTGCTCTCATTCTCAAACACCCTCCCACACACACACAATCACTGACTGCCACACACACATGTACAGTATATATATGCATGGCAGCCCTGCCTTTGTGTGCGTGTGCAAATAAAATGTGCACGCATATATGCATGCTCGGTGTGGAGCATATTACTCC
>NC_139592.1:13990961-13993419 GCF_946808225.1 Silurus aristotelis | reverse complement strand
CTCTATTGAGAACCTAAATGATTTTAGCAAATGGCTGCAATATAACAGAGTGAAAAATTAAAGGGGGTCTGAATACTTTCCGTACCCACTGTGTGTGTGTGTGTGTGTGTGTGTGTGTGTATATATATATATATATATATATATATACACACACATATATATACACATATATATACACACACACACACACACACACACACACACATACACACACAGACCAAAATGACTTAACTTTGCTGGAACTCGATTCTTGCCTTTAACCTAGTGTAATGCGTTACTAACCAGTATGCTGGAAATCCCTTTAAAATATACTTTACACGGGGAGGAAGCTATAAAGGAAATATTTCAGACATTTGACCTTTCTGTGACCTTGACCCCACTTCGATCAATTCCAAAATCTAATCAGTTCATCCTCTGCATCCTTTCGGACTGCTGCTAATGCACTCCTCAAAATGCAGCAACTTTAACCCAAGCACCATTAAAACTACGGCTGACATTGTACGATTTGTGTCCAAAGGAGTTTGCCGGAATTATAGGCTACAGGGACATTATGAGAGCTTGATAAATAAAGTATGCAAAACATTTCAGTCATGTAACCTGACGTGCACCGATTTATTTTGTGTAGAGGTCACTATAGGTGCTAACATGTAAACTGTACAGTTATAACATGTAAGGATGTGATAATAACATGCCCACTGAGCAGCACTGAAAACATAATTTGACTCTATTCTAACCCAAACACATTATTACGTAGCTTAAATGCTCCATTATAAGTGCACTTTAATCGCAGGGCATATAGTTTTCTTAGTATAGGAAATCGTGTTAACATTCTTCAAATGGTATATACAGTACATATTTGATACAAACAGATTTAGTTACAATAATGTTGCAGTATTTATTTTGGCTCGAGTAGCGCTGCAACATGCTACTGTGCGATCCTTGCCCTTTCGTACATGTACATTAGTAGTCACAAGCACTTGCAGCCAATTTGTGTGTGCACGCTGATGAAGAAGGGCTAGGGGTTGTCTAGAGTGCAAGCAAGGGTGACTATGTGCATTGGAAAGTGGTCAGAGTTGCCCCTGTCGTTTTTCATTTCCCACTTCTACATTCTGACAGGTTGAAGGGTTCTTTTTTTTTTTCCTGGTCTCTGTGGAGCTGACCCAAGTTTGAGCAGTGATAGATGCTAATTCCTTCACTCCCAATACTTCTAGCCGTTCCACAGGGAGTGTGTGTGTGTGTGCGCGTGTGTGTGTGTGTGTGTGTGCGCGTGTGCGTGAATGGAGGGTGCGTAGGTTCTCCACTGAGCAGGATTACTATGGATTATCCTGCTAAAACGCAGCATGGGATGCATTCATAGGAGATTTAGTTTGATAGGCGTATATAGACAATACAGTGTTTGTAGACTTGCTTAGAACCAGTTCTTGCTGAAAACAAACAGACTATAACATTGTACCCTTTTCATACTGGCTGCATGGAAACTGGATTGTGTAGCAGGTCATGAAAAGAGAAGACACCAAAAAAAATGAGATACCAGATGAAAATATTTATGGACTTTCAAACTCTAGATTACCCCAATCTATATGGCCACAATATAGCATGAGAAATAAAAATAATAATAATAATAACGATAATAACGATCACAAACTTCTTAATGATCGGAAAGTCATTCAAGCATCCCGCTCTATTACAGAGAACTTGATCTTTCCCAATATTAAAAGGCAAAAGGCTTTTTTTTTTTAAAGACAATTTTCTAGAAAGCAGCACACAATTCAGCCCTGCAGAATTTCTCCTCTGCTGGTCACTATAGCGTGCACAATAGATGGATAGTTGTGCAAATTCACTATTTCTATCCAGCATTATAGATATGATCTCCAATCAGAAGAACTAGGGGTTCAGAGCACATGTCTAATCACAAGACTAAGAACTTAGATGGTTACTTAGAGGCAACACTTAAGATAAATTTTCTATTGTGGAATGGGCAGTCTAAGAGTTTGTCCATATGACTGCTCCTGCTACTCTTTATAGCAAATATGCACATGAAGAAAAGTGTGTGTGTGTGTGTGTAAGTTTGTGTGTGTGTGTGAGAGAGAGAGAGAGAGAGAGAGAGAGAGAGAGAGAGAGAGAGAGAGAGAGAGAGAGAGAACAGGGGCTGATGAGATGGGTGCTGTGAAAGGCAGCTTTAAATCCTGTAGAAGCATTATGCATGTGGCGCAGCCAGGCTGAAAGGTGGCCAGTGGTTCTGCTGGTAATAGGATGTGAGTAGACAGAGTGCTGTCTGACCTACCCCCATCCCCTTTAACCCAATTCCCTGTGTGTGAGTATGTGTGTGTGTGTGTGTGAGAGAGAGAGAGAGAGAGAGAGAGAGAGAGAGAGAGAGAGAGAGAGAGAGAGAGAGAGAGAGAGAGAGTGAGAGAGAGAGAGAGAAAGAAAAAGAAAGTAAGAGAGAAAGTAAGAAAGA